>NW_011919324.1:0-24883 GCF_000151845.1 Pteropus vampyrus | reverse complement strand
CACGAAATCAATGTGATGGGTGTTTCAAGTGCACATTAAACTCCATGATCTTCCTGAATGCCAGCTTTGACTCAGATGGCACTTCCGGAACACCAGTGAGTAATGGGATCAATGGATTTAAGTGAAAATAAATTATTCCACATTTCTCTCTGGTCTGTTACCATCAAGATGTTTAAAGCTCTCTATATTGGAAATGTATTTCTCATGATCCTTCTTCATGCCTTTTTACATAGGACAAGTGGACCAGGGAAAATCGGCGCACAAGATACCCTTCTTTAAAAGAATCAAGGTCCACCCACTGGGTCAGGCTATGAAAGGTACTGTGGAAATTCAGTCATTAATTTGTTGGTAACCCGTGTGTTATAAGAAGCTATCAAGCTGTTTCCATTAAGATAAAATAAGCATTTAGAAAGAATAATTTAAAATAAGAAAGTTCCAAAACGATACATTATTTCACAAAAAAAAGTTAGACTCAGTCACCCTTCCTTGATTTCTGTTCAGTATTTAAAATGAACATAATGTCAGTTTTCTACACTAACATCCAGCTATACAATGAACACAGCCTAAATCGTTTATCAGGGTAAGAGAGTCTTGATAATCGCCCACATAATGGATGTTTCGATAAAGGGGTTACACAGGCCCAGGTCTTCCGAAAGTAGGTGCCAAACCTGAAAACACCAACAGTATCTGAATCCAGGCACCTTTGGAGGGAAAGTGAAATTTCATGGTGGGCCTTTTATAGTGCTCATGCAGAAAGGACTATTGGCTGTCTGAGTTTCGCCTGGACAAATGTTGAGAACCATTCTCACCCTCTGGCTAGTGGAAAGGATGTTTGGGAACAGAGGGGAGGAGGCCTTGGGAATTCTCTGACAGTAACCTGCGATGGAGATCAGAGTAATTGTTTATTGAAAGGTCCTTCCAAGAGGAAAAGGGACTCTGTCACCTGACTGTGCAGAGCTTAGAGGCAGAAGAGGAATCTGCAGAATAGACACTAAATTTTGGTGAGGGTGGCATGAGCAGGGAAGATACACACATTCAGGCTGAGTGCAGCCACCGCCCATTTGTTGCCTGGCTTCATCCTAGCAGAACAGATAATTGCTGTGATCAATAGTCAGGAAGACAGGGAAGGGTGCAGATTTGATTTATCAACTTTGGGAACCAGGGCACGTGGTTACTCCCTCGCTTCCTTCACATTAACTTCAAATTAACTACATTAATTTGAGCCTGCACAGCTGTTGGTTGGGAGTAGGTCTTGAATATTCCTGGGCTCTGAGTCACATGGGAGAGAAGAAGAGCACTGATCATTTGGTGGTGTCACATGAGCTTCATAAACAGTCACCTCTTGATAGGTGATAATGTGAAGATAGTCCGGAAGGAAAGGCACTCCAGTGCACTCACCAAGAGTCTTGCATTGGGGGCGATGTTCTTATCTCGGGCATCTCCTCCAGGGTATCCACTGTGCCCTCCTACAAGTTTGGTGTAGCAGAGTTTGAGAAAGTACATGGGACATGATATAGAGGCCACAGTTGTTGTGGGGTCTCTGATCTGCTGGGGAATATTTCCTGTCCCAAATCATTCGCACATCCATATTGTGATCCTGCAGTATTCACGTAACCTCTCTGAATGTCTTACCCTGAAGCATAATGAGAGGCTAAATTAATGAGAGCTTTGTTTTGAGACCTAAACGACCTAGTTATGGAAGAATTTTTAAGGTGCTTTGGTGGATATTGGTACTTTGGGGAATAGAGAGGTAATTCTTTCCAGAATACTATGCTGACACCCTTACGGCATGACTGTTGTTTTCTCTATGTAGCGTGGGGGACTCTACAGGGATAGGGATATCCGAGAATAGGATGTAGCGCTCTTGTGCGGGACTGTGGTCTTTCTGAGAGCAGGCAAGGAATCAAGAAAGGGGGGTATCACAGAAGGGTGTGGGGAGCAAAGACAATCTACTATGTCCCCAATTTGGGATATCATGAGTCAAAAAAAACCCCCAGCAATTCAACAGCGCAAGCATATGAAAATACATAAATCCACACCAATGATTAGGAAAATGCATGCATATTAAACTGCAATGTCTCTCTCTTATACCCACCAGGACAGGCTCTATGTCAGAGAACACCAGCCAGGGCTGGTGAGAATGTGGAGGAACTGGAACTGTCAGTTCCTGTGGAAACGTACATTGGTTTAACTTCTTTGATAATCAGATCCTTGCTGTCCTTTAACGTTATCTGTACCAATGTCCCAGCAATTCCACTCCTACCACTTATGTCAAAGTCACATGAATGAGATGGGTGCTGGTATCCCCCTGGAGCCTTATACACAATACTCACCCCAGCATCATTCTGAGTACCCACCATGGGAAACGCACATTTCCTGTACGTAAGTGGAGATGGAGTGAAGTTGCTCTCCGTGAACTTACAATGTGATATACAGACACCACAATGCAAATACCAATCTTTAGCTTCAGAAAGCAACACAGGCAAAATTCACGTCATATACAGTAATAATATCCACCGAAACACAAGACTTTCCTCTGGATAATGTCATTTATATGACATGCAAGTGAGAGAAACCTTCAACATGGTGGTCACTTACAGAACCCTGGTACGTGGGGCTCCAGACTGGGAAGTAGAATAGTATGGGTGCTGCAGACGTCAGGGAGTTGATGTGCATTGATCATGGGTCACGAAATCAATGTGATGGGTGTTTCAAGTGCACATTAAACTCCATGATCTTCCTGAATGCCAGCTTTGACTCAGATGGCACTTCCAGAACACCAGTGAGTAATGGGATCAATGGATTTAAGTGAGAATAAATTATTCCACATTTCTCTCTGGTCTGTTACTATCAAGATGTTTAAAGCTCTCTATATTGGAAATGTATTTCTCATGATCCTTCTTCATGCCTTTTTACATAGGACAAGTGGACCAGGGAAAATCGGCGCACAAGATACCCTTCTTTAAAAGAATCAAGGTCCACTCACTGGGTCAGGCTATGAAAGGTACTGTGGAAATTCAGTCAATTTGTTGGTAACCCGTGTGTTAGAACAAGCTATCAAGCTGTTTCCATTAGGATAAAGAAAGAATAATTTAAAAGAAGAAAGTTTGAAAACGATACATTATTTCACAACAAAAAGTTAGACTCAGTCACCCTTCCTTGATTTCTGTTCAATATTTAAAATATTGAACAGTCTTCTACACACACATCCAGGTATACAATGAACACAGCCTAAATTATTTATCAGGGTAAGAGAGTCTTGATATCACCCACACAATGGACGTTAAGAGAAAGGGTTTACACAGGCCCAGCTCTTCTGAAAGTAGGTGCCAAATCCGAAAACACCAACACTATCTGAATCCAGATAATTTATGGGGGAAAGTGAAATTTTATATTGGGCCTTTTAAAGCACTCATGTAGAGAGGACTTTTGGCTGAGTTTTGCTTGGACGAATGCTGGGAACGGATCTCGTCCTCTGGCTAGTGGAAAGGACATTTGAGAACAGAGGAGAGGAGGCCTTGGGAAACCTCTGATAGTGTCCTGCGATGGAGGTCAGAGGATTTGTCTATTGCAAGGTCCTTCTAAGAGGAGATGGGTCTCTGTCCCCAGACCCTACATTGTTTAGAAGGAGAGAGGAGTCTGTACATATGAAATAAACTTTGGTGAAGTTAGATGAGCAGGGAAGATGTGCACATTCAGGCCGAATGCAGCCACTGCCCATTCGTTGCCAGGCTTCATCCAGGCAGAACAGATAATTGCTGGGATCAATAATCTGGGAAAAATGGGAGGATGCCAGTTTAGTTTATTAATGTCCAAAGAACCAGCGCAAGTGGCTACTGCCTCAGTACCTTCACATTAACTACTATTTCTGTCAGTTGTCTGACAGCCGGTTCTGCCAGTTAAAGGGAATTGAAGCCTGCACAGCTGTCAAGTGGGAGTAGGTCTTGAATGTTCCAGGGTCTGAGTCACATGGGAGAGAAGAAGAGCACTGATCATTTGGTGGTGTCACATGAGCTTCATAAACAGTCACCTCTTGACAGGTGATAATGTGAAGATAGTCTGGAAGGAAAGGCCCTCGTGTGCACTGACCAAGAGTCTTCTGTTGGGAGAGAGATTCTTATCTTGGGCATCTCCTCCAGGGTATCCACTGTGCCCTCCTACAAGCTTGGTGTTGCAGTGTTTGAGAAAGTACCTGGTACATGATATAGAGGCCACAGATATTCTGGCATCTTTGTTCTTCTGGGGGAATATTTCCCATCCCAGATCAATGGCATATCAACATAGGGACCCTGCAGCATTCACTTAACCTCTCTGAGTATCTTACCCTCAAGCATAATGATTAGCTTCAGCCCTATTCTGCCCACCGCATGGGGCTGATGTGGGATCATAGAAAATGAAAACAAAGACTCTCTATGAGCTGTAGAATATACACCTACGTAAAGGATGAAGAGAAAAACTCCAGATTCTTTACTGCACTGGAGTGATCCCAGTACATCTGCATTCAAGCCCCAAGTGTTAGCTTCTTCTTCTCGATATTCCATTATGAAACACTTAGAGATCACTTAGGAAGAACTATTTCTTTATGCTACATATTTTCCTGTATTTGATCATATTTCACCTCATCAAATACTATACGTTGGCTTTACAAAAGTTTGAATGACAATGAAGTGAATTGAGTACAAGGGCCCACTTGACTTTCCAGGCTCTGTGGCTTCTATGTAAGATTTGAACCCAGGTCATCAGACATCAGCACCCGTGTTCTCACTCTCTAGGCTCTGAGGCCTTTCAGTATGGCCTCACCTAAACAGAAATATGCATCATATAATCAATCTGGTAGGTGTTTTAAGTGCACACTCTGCTCCATGATCTTCCTGAAGTCCGACTTTGACTCACATGGCACTTCTGGGAAACAAATGAGTAATGGGATCAAACAACAGTACTGAGAATAAACTGTTCCAAATTTCCCTCTGATCTGTTACCAGCAAGATATCTAAAGCCTTCTGTATTGGGAATGTGTTTCTCATGACCTTTCTTCATGGGTTTTCATATAGGAAAAGCAGAACAGCAAGAGGCTTCTCAGAAGTATCTGCAGGAGGTTCTCAACATTAGAAAACACAAGGTCCACCCACTGGATCCACCAATGGAAGGTACTGTGGAACTTCAGTCATTAATTTGTTCCAGGTTTAATCATTATAGCTCATTCAGTTTCCCATAGTGAGAGAAAAGTATGGAAAGATCATTCGTCTCATTCCTTTCATGCTTTTCTGCTTTGCTACCTTTCCTCCACCCAAGAGGATGGCTCACCCATACTTATTAACCAGCCACCTCCAGCACTCTAGTCCCTCATTTACATCCAGCAAAGCTTCCTGAAGAAATCATGGTCAGCAATCAGCAATGCACTGACAGTTGTCCTATTTCCTTCTAGTTCCGTATGAGACCTTGAAAGAAGGACCTCCCTTAATTATTACGGTAAGGCATCTTTATATTTGTTCTATAGAAATGTTGCTTTCACAGTTTCTCCTTTTCAGTCAAGTTCAGATATGAGAATCTTGACATTGTGCAGTACATGTGATGGACGCGGTGCTTTTAAAGTGTGGGTTAATGTTGATTGGGAGTCTTTGCCCAGTTGATACCTGATATAAGAGGACATTTGAAATGACAGCCTCTAGGATGTAAAGTACAGCATAGCAAATGGAATCAATGATATTTTAAAATTGTATGGTGTCAGCCGGTTCCTAGATTTATCTGAATGATCACTTTGTAAGGTATAGAAATGTGTAATCCTTAGGTTGTCCACCTGGAACCAATATAATGTTGTATACAAATGTAATTGGAAATTTACATTATTTTTTTAAACTATAAGTTTTGGTCATGGTCATGGAATTTTGAGTGCTTAACCTGAAGGTGTGAGAATACCGGTTTCAGCCTGAACTTTGTCTGCAACGTGCAGACAAGCCATATCATGGAACTAGGGCCCCTTCAATTTTGTTCCAGTGAAATTAACCACAGAGTTCTAGATTGAGGGGAAAGATATTAGCAGACATTGAATTCAACTTTATCTTTTCCAGATATAAAACTTGAAGCCACAGCTATGGCCAACATAGTTTTGTGCTTGCAGTTATGAAACCTCTGATTCTTATTTCTTTCCCTTTACACCACATTAGTCCCCAGTGACATCCTGATGACAGTCCATCAGTTTGTTCATGTAGTATAACATTTGCACCTCCTCTGACAGGTTAATGCTCTGTCCTGAAAAGGTTTACCTTACATCACATGAAAGAAAGATCAAATTAAATCATCTCATCCACACTTTACCATAGAGGTTATCACCTGCATTCTTTGAGACATTAGTCATGTAAAAAGCAATACAGACTCAGAAAGGACTAATTCCCAGAGTCTACTTGGAGAGAGATATCTGTCTAGTGGGCTCTGCCCAGCCCTAGAGACCTGAGGGCAGTCAACTGGAAGGGAACAGACTGAAAAGATGTATTACCTTTCCTTCTTCTTCTTCCCCTTCACAGTTTTCCAACAGGTTCTATGTTATCATACCAATTAGCAAAGCATTTAAATATTAAACCAAAACACGCCTAGAGAAAATATGTGAAATGTAAATGTACAGCTCAATAATGTGTCACAAAATGAGCACCATGTAACCACTAGTCTGGTCAAGAAAATGAAATCACCCACAGCCAGAAGTGGCTCTCCAATCCTCTTCTTTCTGAGGATAAGCACCGTGACTACTATAATTGCAGTCCAGTGTTCTTCAGGTTTGGACTGTTAGCAACAGAATAATTCAACGTGGTCTCCTTGGTGTCTGCTATATATATATTTTCCTTTTCTATATGGTGTTCCACCCTAGTCGTATGTCACAAAGCATCCACTTTTACGTGGGTGGACTTCTGGATTTTGTAGGTTGTAGCTCTCGCAGATGGTGATGCCTTGGGCAATTACAGCTCTGTTTCTTGGTTCCCATGGGCCGCAATCTCTGTTGAACCGTTTGCTAGTAGTGTGCCTCTCTTTCATTTTCATTTATAGATCCTGGTAATACTGCTTCCTGTGATCATATTGGTGGCACTTCTAGCCAGTTTATAGTTGGCAGCAATAGGTAAGTAAAAATTGGAAAACATTTTCCCAGCCAGAGTGAGAATTGCGAATGTTTATTTCACTAGGGTAGCAAATGCATCTTTGTTAATTGATACCACAAAATTTTATCTCGATTTTAGTTGCAGTCAGAAACAATTCCTGATTCTATTTTAAATGTGTAAATATATACTGCATATATATGTCGTCTATACTTTTCTGAAATATTATGTTTGTACATGGCAGATTGCTGAAGAATGCAGATTTTGGAGTCCCATTCTGGCTCTGCCACTTAACATCATCGTAATCATTAACATATTACTTGACTGTCCATCAAATGAGAATATAACTACCTTATGGGTCCATTGTCAGAATCAGATAAAATAAGTGAAGTGCTTTGTAGAAGGCCTAGCGCACGAATATTTCATAGATGCTGATGGCTATTGTGATACATGCATATCACAATGATTATTGTAGGTCATGTGTATTTAATCCTAAGCTGCTCTTATGGTAATTTTCAGATGAGGAACACATGTGCCGAGTTCATTATCTCTATTCCTTGCCCATGTTACTTAGAGTTGTAAAGAGGTCATTAGGATTCAGACTGCAGTCTTCCTCATTCAAAGCCCAATTTCGATGTCTATGTGATGTTGTTTTACTTATTGAGAATATCTTGAGCAGGAAATACGGGGTTCGATTTTACACTTCCACGAGTTTCTCAGAAAAAAAAATGATTTAACAAAATGAGCTAATCTCAGGTCTGTATATTG
Source organism: Pteropus vampyrus (assembly GCF_000151845.1). Lineage (NCBI taxonomy): Eukaryota > Metazoa > Chordata > Mammalia > Chiroptera > Pteropodidae > Pteropus > Pteropus vampyrus. Next base: position 17,033 of record NW_011919324.1, on the reverse strand, counting down.
TGTAACATAATGAATAGTCTGCTTATTTTACACAATTCAATAGCTTATCTAGAAATCTATGTACCAATAAAATTCATGGAAAACTTCAGCCTGTGTCAGGCTAGATAACAGTGTCCAAAATGTGGGAATCAACAGTGAGATGCTTTTTCGGGACAATAGAGAGCACCCCTGACCTCACCCCTTTGTCGAACAAACAAGTATTTGCAACTCTCTGTGCTTGGGTCATGTTAAGGTCAAGTTTAGACATTCGGTTTTGTTCTTAATCAAGCTTGCAGGTGGAATGATAACTAAGACTTAGTGGGATGAAGTTCTCATTTTTTCCAAAACTCAGCTTTTGGTCCTTCTTTTGTAGGCGGCCTTTTGGATCTACTCATTGAACTGTGAGTCATATGATCTCAGGTCCACCTAAGACACAAGAGATTGCCTGGCCGCCAGTGACTGTCCTGATTTTGTCTGTGGAGTGCACTATCTCCCTCTACATGGCCATCGTTGCATTTTAGTGTCTATCTCGGCTGTCCTGGAACATCCCCTCGTCTCTAAACCCATTCGTGTTGTACATGTGAGTAATGAGTAATGGACGTTTGTTTTGTTTTGTTTTGTTTTAAAGTAAGTTTCTTTGCCTGCTAATGCTGTAAGTACTGAATAAGTGGAAGGATGGTGGATTCCTTGCACAGCTAGAGCTAGAATAAAACAAAGAGATTATCACCCAGGCATTCGGCTGAACAACAATTTGCACCAAGTATTGCTGGCCTCCAGTGTATTAAGAAATACAGAATTAGGGTATAGGTGTCCTACTCAGATCACTCCACAGTGCGTTTTGGAGATAAATCTACATCTTCATGATATGATACCAGGAAGAGAATAATATGTGTTGCCTAAGAGACTGAGAAAGGCTTCACAATAGAGCTGCCATCTGAGTTGGATCAGATTTGGGGTGAGTAGGATTTCATCTACCTCATGAACACTGGCACAGAGATAGTAAGAGAGAGAGAATTAAAACAGTGATGTGCATGTATGTGTATGATTTTTAGGTTGCCAACATGTTTACTATGAATAGTACCCAGGGATGGTGAGAATGTAAGGAACTGAGCACTCTCCCAAGTTGTTGGTAAGAGTATTAAAAGTCTCATATCCAGTGGAGTCAGCACTCTTACTGCTGCATGCCTGCTATATCAAATTACTTGTGCAAGTAGGAAAATGGCTGTTGGTAAATTTATATGTATACTGTATTATCAATCGAGTATGTATATAAATATATTAAATTCTATCTATTGATACAAATTTAAGTATAAATTATGTACACATATTTTATATATATAAATTACATATATATAACTTAATATATATAAATTATATATATATAAATAACCAATCTGGAGATAAATTTTATATATAAATTATATATATAAATTATATATATATTAATAAATTTTATACACACACACACACGCACACACACATATATAAAAAATTTATCTCCAGATTGGTTTCTAATTAAGTAATGAGACAAACAAAAATTTTCATCACTAGAGAAATAAAGAAACAGATATTGGAACATAGAGTAAGAGTAGTACTATGTAGCTATTCAAAACTATGAGTGAACTATATTCTTAGCTTTGAAAATGATCATGATACATGGAAGGTGAAAATCACTGGCAGAATACTATAGTATGCTTCATATCACTTTTGGAAAAGAAAACACATGTAGGCATAGTAATATCTGCCAAGCAGAGTCAAAGTCTTAACACACGTACATCGGAACCTTTCAACTATAGCTACATCTGGGGAGGCACGATAGCAGCCCAGCTAATACTAATTGTTTTATTTTAACAAGAAATACTGTTTATATACTAATATTGTTGATGCCTTATAACATGGATAGCATTTATTTGTTTGTTTGTTTGTTTATTTATTTATATATTTTACAGTTACCAATCAACCTCTGAAGCAAGGGTGATTCACATATTCCTGGGAGGAGCTGGCAGCAGATTTTGTGTGGATGGAGAAACTGAAGAAGATGGTTGTTTAGAGTGCCTTTCCAGATATACACATTACTAGAATTCATAGCTAAACTTTCATATTAAATATTGGGTGTTGAATGATGGAAAACTAGAAAATATTACATAATTTTCAAAAATCTATGTTTCTCTCAAACCTAAATAAATGTATATAAATTTATATATATACTTTTTAATTCAATTTTACAGGAAAAATCACTCTCTAAAGTGCCAGTGAGACAATTTCACCAATTTGTGTTTGTTTCATTAATAAACTGCTAAACTTAACCTTTCAATATGAAGTATAAATAAGTTAATTTAGACAAGGTCATGAGTAGGGTTATGGACCTATTACAGAAGTGTAGTTTCCAGGGTAAAGGATTCTAGCAGTACTAAAGGGCAGCTAGTTCAAGTTTGAACACAAATTCAAGGAGCATGAAGCAGAGAGTTTTCTCCAAATAAGTAGAGTCCGGGTAAGAAATGCTATGACGAAGAAGCTATGAAGAAGTTGTGATTAGGAATCTGTGTAAGAAGGTGCAAGATGTGCCCGTTATGACCGCAACATATGACAACACTAATTACAAATTCTAGTAAAACACATCTGAAGAAGAAATTCACGGACCAAGTATGAGGCCATTTAAGACAAGGCATAACTTTGAGCATATAGCGGTTAATTGTTTTTAAATGTTATGTGTGAAACCATCTCCTTAGAATGGCCCAGGGCTATTTCTTCACTGTGTCCAATCACTTGCCTTGGAACTCTTGTGGAAAAAAATGTTATGCGATGATAATAGCACATATAATGTTGAGTAAGAATACAAAGAAAGCATGAAAATAAAATTATATTTCCAGAAAAAAATAAATTCTATAAAACTTAGTTTAAAATAATGGAAGAAACAAAAATATTTTTAGAAAAATAATAATAAAATGAAAATAATGGAAGCATTGACAGAATCTGGGAGGTGTGATGGGGAAGACATGGATTTGGTTATCAATTATGATCAGACCTCATAAATAGTACAGACATATAGGTATGTCTAAACATGATGGATCCAGAAGTAGGGCTTAAAAGGAAATTTTGCAAGTTATAAATGTGAGCACCAGGCACATTAAACATAGTCTGGTGGAGCTAAAAAACATGGGTGATACAGGCGATGTGAAGTTACATTTTATGTGCCCAAAGTCTTCAACATTAATGGAATATCAATGCAGAGAGAGAGGTTTCAACCCAGTTATTTGGAGTTTAGATTTCATATAGGAATTAAAACAAAAACAATTGAAAATGGTCAGTGTGTTAGGTGAGTGGGTGTGGTAGGAAACTTTTTTTTTTTGTATTATGTGCTATTCAGTGCCATTTGATTTGTTGCAAAACACCATGCACGAGTGTATCATCGATAACTTAAATAGTCCCCAGGAATAACTGACTCTGTGCAGCTGGGTTGCCTGTGATGGGCCGGCCCATATGAAGAGTACAGAGGAACAAATCAATTTAGACACGGAAGAGAAAACACAACATGGAACTTATATGGTGCTGTTGAAGCAGGTATCTCTGGTTGGCCTTTTGTTTTCATGTAGAAACTGTCGTGGTTTAGTGACTGTATCCGTGGTGTTTTTCAGCTTCGGAGAAAGCTATTAGATGTATAACACATAAACCTTGAAAACATATCCTCTTCAACAACCAAGAAAAGTTGTTCGGTATCAAATCAATCTGTTCATCACCCTGTCTGTCAATCTGGCTGTCCATCCTTTCATGATCCACCACAGATATGTGTGTGAGCTCTAAGGTTGATGTGAATTCCAACGCCTCTGTTCCTAGTGTCTAATCAAGTGTTCAATACACTAATCTCGTCTCGTGTGACATAGTATCCAGCCCACTTTCTTCTCCAAACTAATTTTTCACTTATCTTCCAGTACACCCTCCATTTCTGTCAAGTAGATTTTGTCACTTTCCCCCACATCTAACAACCTCAAAAGAATTTATCAACCACCACTTGAGACCAAAGAATGTATTTTCTTTAACACTTAGTTCAAATCTTACTTTCTTGATAAAAATGGAACCAGCAGCCTCTCCCGTGGCTCTGGATTCCAGTATTATTTTGAAAGCACTGGCTAGTTCTAATAACTCAGGATGTTTTCTTGTCCTATACACTAATTGTTTTATTGAATTGGGTTTGCTTTTGGTTTTTAAATGGAAGGCAGAATCCATGCTTTCTACTTCTATGGTTTTATTACTTCCATGCTCGTGAGTAAGACTGGCCTATAACACTCCTTTCAGATGCTTAGACTTAGCCTGGTTGCGATAGTAAGGTGAACTTGTTCTCGTGGTATGAATTGGAAATAAGTCTGTTTCCACTTGATAGAAATATTTTAATAATATTGAATTGGTGCATCCTTTGCAATTTTGTTATTTTTCTATAATACTATTAGAGTCTGGTGAGTGTGTGCGTCTCTGTGTGTGCATGCACACACATCCGTGTTTGTGTGTGTTGTATGTGAGAGAGAGATAAAAACTTATGAATATTACACCAGTAACTTGAAGGACATTTGCCTCTTTTAGAGATGAGAACCCTGAGAATCACAGACGTTAGATAATGACATAAAGGAATTGAAGATTCAAGTCCTGAGTTTACTTCTAAGCACATTTCTTCCCAGCAGTCATGACTCTATTTCTTATGTAACATTAAACTCTACTAGGAGACACTCGACTTCTTTGAAATCATTTTCTAGTTGTTTCATTAGTATGTTGTGTCTTCTTGGTAGGTTATTGCGCAGAGCTGCCTATCGGTCAAGGACAAGTGTCAAATGAGGCCACTTTCTTCGTGTGTATTCCCAAGCTGCTGCCTGCATTCCTCATGATGAAACCAGAGATTCCCAGCCATAACCTGAACACAGGCAAGATCCATGTCCCTTTTCTCTTTATTGTTCATTCTGAGGAGTGTTTGAACGTGTATTAAACAATTTAAATGAGAAATCTGTTCCATATGAAAGTAAAAACTGAATTTCCACATAAAGGATCAAACTGTGCAGGAATTCAGAGGCAGGAATTCTTGACTATTTGATGCTCTGTTCACCTAGTTCTCTTATGTCCCCTGCCTGTTTCTCATAGACATTTGCATCTGAGTGTCCTGTTTGGGTAAGTGGCTCAGAATAAGGCAGAGGGCATGGAAGAATGAAGTAGACGTAGGCATATTCGAGTGAGTGAGCTGTGGTGGCAGCTTGGTGACTTTGCTGACTGAGGAGGTCCTGAACACACACTGGGGAGCCTTGGATGCTTTGAGGCATGTTTAGAATTCAAATTGTACTGCTTTGGAATCAGGTTGTCTAAGAACTTTGTCTGTGTCAGTTGGGAGTAAGCACCAGTATTGAAAATGTTTCTAAAAATCAACCTTTACTTATTTTAAAGAGGGAAGAAATTAGAATCCTTCTTAGCCAATCTATGCTGCTGATTATTATTAGATGAATCCCTCAAGTACCATTGGATAAAAATATAGAAGAGAATTTTCAAATGAAAATGAGTGGATGTGCTGAGTGTTCTGTATGATTCTTTATCAATATTTGGTATTTATCTTGGTAATTTCATTTATTAAAATAACATCACGGTTTAACGAAACTGCCACAGAAGTGAGATGTCATAACATTGGGCAGGAAGCCGAAATGTCCATCACAGGGGATACCTCCTGGATGTGGGAGAATGACCCTGGGTGAAATGTGACTGTTCAATGGACTGACTGCCTGGATGAGCGGGTGTTTTTCTTCTGGAGGCCTGTGTTCCTGGAAGAACTTACCTTCATGCTGTTTTTCTGGGGAATGAGATCAGCTCCCTCTGTTCTCTCTAATGCGCTAGCGGATGTCAGCCCAAGCAGACTCTGCCCTTTGATCAGGGCCAGGGTAGCCACCTGTTGAATATGAGACACTTATGGGTAGTTTTGGGGGCACAGATGGGACAGACTCATGGTATGAATATTCTATAGTGATCGTTCGAGGTCGACTCTCCAAGACTGGGACAAATGCCTTTGTCTTCTTGAACCTACACCTTACTCTGTGTTTACTGATTGCAGGTTGGGCCTGTTCAGCTCTGATCGCTGACTCCTCTTGTCAGAATCCATCCTCAGAGAAGGTAGCCTGTGTCGTACATCGTGAAGGTGTGTACACTGCCACACCAAGTTGACTTCACTATGTCTACAAAATGCTGCTGCTGGAACTGGTGCCCGATTGTGAGAAAACCTTGATTCTGGGGCAGCATCGAAAAGTGGTCCGTAGGTGGGCCACGCAGAAGGATGGTGGTGAAAAGTTCATAGCCAACGCTTTTGCCCTTTCTGGTCCCAGGACAATGAGGCCTGATGCTGTAGCTCATGTTGGCCTCTCTCTTGAGCTCCCTGACCACCATCATCAACAGCACCAGCACATCTTCACCACACACCTTTAACCAAGGACTGTAAGCAAGCATCACTGAGAGACAGAGCTCCCTAGAGCTTGCAAGTGAGAATCCCGGCTTCTATCTGGAATTCCTCTAGACAGGTGCAGATGTAGTTTTGAGTTAAAGCCTTCTTTCCATGGGATAAAATAAAACTAATCGTAGTGTTGCAGAGTGAGCAAGGGGTATTAGAGAGCATTTAGTTTTTCTGTGTCTTTATCTAGATGCAATGATTGGGATATGTTCAAAGGAAAGATTTGCTGTTCATACTTTCTGGTTCCCCTGATTGTCTCTTATTTCTTCATTTCTAACACTCGCCCAACTACATCTTCACAAAGCTTTATCAGTTTCTGTTTTTGTAGGACCTAGAGTTCTCACCTTTTAAGATGGGTTAATGAACTGTCTATTAGTTTTTGTGCTCATCTCTTAGAGGAGGTAAGAGGTGAAGCCATCTACACACTCATTCCACAGATGAGTTCATCCAATGCTTTCATTCAAGATTGGACCACACTCAAAAGGGACAATTTCAAGGAGGAGACTAATTGTTGAAGATATATGCTAAGAGAGTCATGCCAACAAGGGGACCGTGAGCAGTCAGGGGGCTCTGATGTCAGGTAGGCAGCGATGGAGGGACGGCAAGCAACAGAAGTAATTAACAAAATATTCTTTTTCGCATTCCTAATTTTCAAGAAAATCCCTACTGCTAGCATTTCATGAAATTTTAAAACACCAAAGTATAACACACATATAGAAAACATAGAAAATGTAAGTGTACAGCTCAGTGATTTATCACAAAAAGACCACCTATGTAAACGTCAGTCAGGTCAAAAAACGGAAATTGACAGCACCTAGAAGCTCCCCTTCTCTTCCTTCTTTCCAGAGTCAACCAGTGTAACTTCTCACAATTTAACCATTTCCAGTTTTAGACAATTATTAATAAAATAACCCGTTATACATTCCTTGATGTCTCGATTATTTAGCTCATGATCTGTTTGTGACATTCAGCCAGGTTGCTGTGTTTAACTGTGGTTCATTCATTTAATTTTCATTCATTTTCTTGTATTCTAATATTCCATTAGGTAAAATGTGACCATTTATCCTCACTGTGATGGACATTTGTAGGATTTCAGCCTGTGTCACATGACGCAAATCGACATACATTTCTACGAGGAATGTTGCTAGAAATGTGCATATTCTTCACTGTCAGTTATTTAAAATTTAGTATTTCATGTTAGAATGCAATGTGGAAGAGATCTAATTTAAAAATTAGTTTGATTTTGACTATTGTAAAATTGATAACATCAATGGTCCTCCTAATGTGTAAAACTGGTAAGATTTTTAATTAAATTTATTGAGGTGGCATTGATCAATAAAATTATACAGGTTTCAAATGTACAATTCACTAATGCATCATACATATAGATATTGGATTTCTTTTTTGCACATTTCTTGTTTGGGAAATGGCCTTATAATTTTTCTGTAATGAAAACATGTTTTTATTCACAGCTTCCCACTGGATATTTGTTTCTCAGCTTCCTCAGGCGGGCTTATCAGAAACAGAATGCTCTCCTACCCTTAACCTGGAATCTCTCCCAATCGCCTTGGCTTCTTCATCGAGTGGGGTCAGCTGCGCATCCAGATAGGACTCTCTCAGTACATTTCAGAAGTTCAGTGCTTGTGAAAATCAGTCTTCAAGGGGCCTGCTGGCTTTTCTGTGAAATTAGTGGTTGAGAAGAACTGACAGCCTGTTAAAGCTTGTGACTTGTTGATGGTCGTAGTGGTTGTTTCAGGAGATGAAACACCTGTGGCTAGAAAATCACAAGGCCTCACCTGGGCCAGGTTGACACTGAACAAAGATTGGAAGTGGGAGAATGTTAAGACATCTGTGTTTCTATACTAAGAAAGAGCAGAACTGGGAATCAGATGCCTAAGAGGCAGTTGGTCTTTTAATAGTGTATGATCCTGGGCACAAATCCTTTTTAAGTATCAGTGATAAATTAATGACCCTTTCATTTTCTCACCCTCTCTTGTTCATCATATTGATGTTTTTGTGGGTAAGATAAACAGTTGATTCATGGTTGCTACACCGGGTTCAAGAAGTCGTATGATAGGAGTGGGGGATCACAAGATGGCAGGTCCTTAATACAAATGTTCAATAATTTTTCTCTGAGGAAGAGACATTTGAGCAGAGCCCAGGGGAAAGTGTGGAGGGGACCTGGTGGATGTGTAAATGCTGCATTCTTTCACAGTCACGTCTGTAGTGTGTGTAGTGACAGCAAGAGGTGAGGTTGGCCCATGAGGATCAAATGGGAGAGGGAAAAAACAATGGTCAGAGATGTAACAAAGGGGAGGTCACACAGGGCCATTTGTGCCATAATAGGACTTTGGAGTTTATTCTACATGTGACAGAAAACAACTAAAGCTAAGTGAGCTGGGGCATTGTAGGATTTGAAACCGATGATATAACAATAAGGAAAGTAGATACTGCTTTAGGAATCCGCACTGAGTTCCAGGCGTATTGCTCAGCCTTTTCATGGTCGATCACATTCAAGTATTGAAATGTTGCAGACGTTTTGTAAAGGTTAACACATCATTGAGCCTCTGTTTCCTGCCCAAATGTCTGTCTCTCTGCTCCCAACCCCACTTCTCTGTTTCAGGTGAACACAGGGAAGGGATGAAATGTAACAGTCTAGTCCATTGATTCGTTTTCAGTATTCACACAAAAAGCACAGGATAATTTAGGCTGAGGACATTGAATAAGTCATTCTCACTAGGCTTCAGGAGCTTCTAGGAGGTTTTTAATCTCTTCCCAGTATTTTAGTCAATTATTTCTACCTGCAGGAGTATTGTCACATGAAAATGCACAAAGTAGTATTTCTTGCAAGTTCTCTGGTGAATTGGCTATTTTATTTAAAACCTATCTAAACTGACTTAGTTTCTTTCAATTTTGGACAGAAAACATACAAAAATGGGAATCGATTTTATGATACCAGTAGTTATTAATATAAAGAGTGTGTCATTTATTTTTACCTAGTATATTATGTACTCTTAGTTAGAAAATGATTAACTATTGCCGACATGTGAACCATATTCAAAAATGAATGTTCAATGACACAGATGAACAGTATTGATTATAGGCATTTTACTAACTTAATCTTTCAGCATAGCATGTGGGCTTTTTATGAGGTCTAGAAGCTTGATATTGTTTAGAAAAACTCATTAATAACCACGAGAATAAATGAAAGAACTAAGCACGTTGCAGATGCCCATAATGCTTGTGTTTAAGATTTAAATCATTTCCCACTATATCATCCTATTAAATATCATCAGCATAGTTAGCTCAGAATGTTTGCATAGATACCTCAGCATGAACAACTTTTGCATTACATAGGATTAATTGATAGGTAATGTGTGCCTTTATATTGCTTTAAATTATTCAGCCTGACATCATCGTTTTTAAAATAGCCAATTTAACAGGTAGTTATATTAAATTTTTTTCCATTTTGGAATGAGAAAAAAAACTTTATTTTATTGAGATTACAAAATGCTCTTTTTTCGCCTTCACAATTCATCTGCATTTTAGTGGCTGCTTGCCTCTATTTCTACATATGCAGTGTTTTCTCAAGTTTAGTGTGTACATGTCTTATGAAAGATGACTTATATGCATGATACAGTGCTGAAGAACAGAGAGTTTGGAGTCAGAATGCCTGAGTCCAATGATCATTCTGATGCTTAATTTAGATTTTAAGCAAATCACTTTACTTCCTGTAAAGTGGAGATGTTAATAGAACCTTAATGGGTTCTCTGCGAGAATTGATACATTGAAGGAGCCCTAGAACTAGTAAGAGTCCAAATTCTGTTAGTTACTATTCTGACATACTTAACCAATTGGTTGTTATAGAATATGTACATTCAATCTCTTACCTTTTTCTAAAAATAAGCCTTATCATCATAAGTTTCAGAGAGGTTAACATCTCTGTGCCCTGCACGTGTCACGTAACCTTAGTGAGATCGCTGGGATGCACACTCAGGTATTCCTCCATGTGAAGCTTATAGTCCTCATCTCTAATCAATACTCTTGTCCTTCAATATGATTTCTTGAGCAGAAAAATAGGTACAAGAACTAAGGAAAAAAATATCTTCAATTGTCAAAACAGTAAAGGAATTGCAAAAAAAAAAAATCTAATACAACCTTTGTAAATTGTGTGACATAACTCAGTTCTGTTTATTACAAAGTGATTAATATGTTAAATACATGTATGATTAAAAGATACAGAAACTCATCCATGTTGGAAGAGGGTAGACAGTTTGTCTCCCTCCATTTGGAGAATCAAGAAAGCATTGGCATTTGAGGACCATGGACAGCAGCCACTCACTCCTATGCCCCCATGTATGTGCAGGTTCCCTTGCCTCAGTAATCCTCTGGTGACCATTTACCATCCATGATCTAGTTCGAGAAAGCTGGCAGAGGGATAATTAAACGCCTTCATTTTTTTTTCTGAAATTCCTGATTTTGTTGTTCTTTCGTTAGCCGGTGGCCTTCTGGGGACTGATCACTGGATTTGAAGTCCTGTGATCACAGAGTTTGCAGATAGAGCAAAAACCACTTCTCTCCCAATGACTGTGAGAAGATGATGTGTGGGGAGCACTGTCTCTACTTTGCCATCATTCTCTTTTTTTGTTGTTCCAATGATCACCCTTGGGATTTTCCTAATGACCAAGCTCATTCTAGCTTTACATGTGACTAATGAGTAATGAATTTATGGACAAAATTAAGATGTTTCTTTTTAAATCTGCATCTTGTGTACAAGACTCAGATCAACGAAATCATAGCAACACAGATCACTAGGGCCAGAAGAAACCTAAGATATTATCATCACCCATTCAACCAAATAAAAATATGTGCCTACTCTCTGCTAGGCAACAGTGAAATAAGAAATGAAGAAACATAAAACAGATGACGTACACACACACAAACAGACAAAGGAAAGAGAGAGAGAAAGAGAGAGAGAGAGAGGAGAGAGAAAAGAAAAAGGAGGAGGAGGAGGAGGAAGAAGAAGAGGGGGAGGAGGAAGAGGAAAGAAGGAAGGAAGAGAGAGAGAGAGTTATTTCTGGTTAAAAAGCAAATTTACAGCATTTTTTGGCTACCAAGAAAGAACAATTATTTTGCCTAAGAGACTGGAAAGACTTCACTGCAGATGTGTCATCTGGTCAAGACTTCTTTGAGGATGAGTAAGATTCCACATGTAGAAGAAAGAGGCACAAAAATTAAAAAAATATATATCCTGCCATTGAGCAGGAGAAAGCACAGTAGGACAATGAGATAAACTGTTGTGCCTTTAAGATTGAAAAAACTACTTAATATGAATAATGTCCACTGTGGCGAGGATGTGCAGAATGCTTCCCTTCCAAAATTGTTGCTAAGTATTTGGGTATATGAGATTTGTGGGAGGACAGGTTTTTAAAACTCTCCTACACCAGGAGTTTCTTCCCACTCATGGCTGTCAATCAGGTAGAAATACTTGGGTCAGTGTGACCATTTCTGCAAATGATTTTACGTTTGTTAATTCACTATGAGATATGAACTTTCCAAATTGACTTATAGTTTCAACAATGACCTGAGAAAACCCTTTGAAAGCACTGTAGACTTAACCTAGCAGTACAGGATATGAACAACTAAGAAGGAGAGAATGTAGGCAGAACTGGAATGGAACTGGTCCAAGTGAGGACAGAAATTCAAGGGGCCCCTATAAGAGATTTCACCAGCAGGTAGATTTAAGATGAGAAATGCAATAATTAAGACTTTTAAGAAACTATGACTATGAATCTTCATGATAGGGAGAAAGCATATGCTTGTTATGTCCACAATGCATAGACGAGCCAATTACAAATGCTAGTGAAATAAGTCTGTAGGAGAACTATATAAACCAAATACCGGGCTCATCGATCATATGATAGATTATAAATTAATAAACCCATTGGCAGTAGGAACAAATTTTTTAGATGGTTTTGGGCTGATAGTTATTCATTGTCTTCAACCTCATAGCATATTTCAATATTCTTGAACCAATCACAGACAAATCATGGAAATCTTAATTATATTGACAAAAATATGATTTTGTAGAATGTAACCGCTTTAAATTGTCTTTGGAAAGGGAGATTATAAGGGTATCAATTGCTAATGGACCTCATGTAGAATAAATGAAATGATCTAAAGAGGGTGGATCCAGAAATAGAGCTTAGCAGAACTCAGAAGATGTCTAAGAGTTTAATATTGTGAATTCCAGATAAATTGAAAATAATAATAATGAAGCGAATAACAGTTAGGTGGTAGAGGCAATGAATCAATGTGTGTAGTTACTTAAGTCTTCAATATGTTACAATTATAAATCCGGGTGTAGGAGATTTTCCTAAATTGTTTAAAATTTTCAATAATTGTCAGAAAGATTAAAAAGAGAAATAACTTCAGATGTTTAGCATATTTCAGACTGGGTGTGTTAGGAAATCTATTCTCTGTGATCTATGGACTCTTACGGTGCTAAATGTTTAAAACCATGCAATAAAAATGGTACCATCGTATTATTTGCCCATCATTCATGTACTTGTGTATGGCCTTAGGTTAGCTGTGCCAGTTGTTCTTCAAACAACACAAATCTATGGAGGTACAAAAGTGAAAAAAAAACAGGAAGCTGAAGATGGTTTTACAAATGTCGAATCTGGTTCACCTTTGGTTTTCATGAAGATGCTCTTTGTATCTGGCTTGATTTAGGCTACTTAAACCTCATCTAATTCAGTTTCTGAAAAGGCTTCAGGTTTATGGCACTCTGCAATCCTAAAATCTGACCTTCTCACCAACCGAGACCACCTGTTGCCTCTGAAATTTATGTATTTATCTGCCTGCCCATCAGTCAGTTAATCCATCTGTTTATCATTCACCTGTGGAATTCCACACTGTCCTATTTCTAGTCACATAGTAAGCGTGACACAATCAGTCTTGACTGTGGTTAAGCATCTAGCTCTAACTTCTTTTCCAACCTTGTTTCTAACTGGTCTCCCTAATACACACTCCATTCCATCCAGGGATGTTTCCTTACTTTGTTTCTCACATACCAAGTTCCTATATTAATTTTCTCAGCTCTCCAAAGCCCTCCTCCAGAAAACAGTCTAGTATTTAAAACTTAGTTCTAATCATCGTTTTATGAGAATTTCTCCTTATAGCCACCCAATGGCTCTGTGTTTTCCTAATACTTTAAACAACTATTAAGAATGTTCACCAGTTCAAGATATGTGTTTTGAACTGTATTCCGATTGTGTTTTTGGTTTAGTTTGTTTGTTTTGTTTTCTTTTGTTTTTTGTTCTCTCAATTAGAGAAATGGTCAGTGTCATCTACTCCTCTAGGTGTTTCAGGTCACTGCCCCTGAGACTGGCTTGAACTCTTTGCTAGGATTAATTTTTGTCTGGCTTTGGTAGTAAGAGCATACATCCTTATAGAACTAATTGAATCGAAGCTGCTTCTATCCATCAGTTGAAATGTTTTAGTAATATTAAAATGATAACCTCACTGAAATATTGGTAATAATATCATTAGGGTCTCGGATCCGTGGTGCGTGTGTGTGTGTGTGTGTGTGTGTGTGTGTGTGCGCGCGCGCGCGCAAGAAAGAGAGACACAGAGACAGATGCTGACAGTTTTTCTCAACCATTGATTAAATTCATGGAATGGCTATTGAAATATTTTGGGTTTTCATTTTTTAATGAGTAAGTTTGGAAGAGTTATACTTTTCCTGTAATTGTGTCAATCTGTACAATTTTCAAACGTATTGGCATAAATTTGTTAAGTATATGGTATTGTTTTTTTGTTTTTTATCTCTCCTGCCTTGTAGCTATATCTTCCTTTAACTTCCAAGAAAAGTTGACATGATTTCACTATTTTTCTTGATGAATCTCATCAAAGATTTCCATTACACTTTTAAATAGACCCAATTTTCATTTACTTAGTTACTATTATTATTTTTAATTATTATTGCTACATTTTCTCTTTCATTGACTTCTCGTATGTACACCCTTCTCATATGTACACCCTTCTAGTTACAAAACAGATAATAAAAATCTATTATTCAGATTTAATGCCTTCTTTTCTATCTTAAATTAACTAATTACCTTCATTAATGTTCAGCCATTCTGCAGGTTAAAAATAAATAAGGCTATATAGTTCTCTGTTTTGCTTTATCACACATTTTTAAATTACACGATTATTATCATGTATTACTAGGTATATTGCCTACTTTTAATGATGATTTTCTAGACATTTGATTTTACAAGTATACTCTAAATTTTCTGTTACTACCATACATGGCCTGGTTAATTACTCTATTCATATTTTTGCCATTCTCTCTATGGAATAGAATTTTCAGTTATTGGATTTGGGGGTAAAGAGTGAGTGCTGACGCAGTTTTACCAGATATTGTCAAATTCCTCTCCATGGGTACTGACTGATGCTTTCCTAAAGCAAAACTGTGCACAGCAACACTACCATAGAAGAGCTCTAGGGTGCCCTAAGAGGTGGAAGCGCATGCCGAACCTACCGCCCGTTGTCCCGCATTCACTCACCTATGTTCTGCCCACGCAGCACCGCACACGGTCAGTGCCATGCCGACGACTCCACCAGTCGGGGCCTCTAGGCGACTGCACAACCCACCAGCCTGCGCTTCTAGGTGACTGCACAACCCGAAGCATAGCCGCCGCCACCACACTGCGTGTGGCATCTTCCAGGACTCCTGGCCATGGAGAGATTCCTTCCGACAAAAGTCCCACCTTTGGCCATCGCCGGAAGTCCCGCCTCCATCGCCGCCAGAAGCCACACCCCTGTATCCGCCGGAAGTCCCGCCGCTGTCTCCACCAAAAGTCACAGCCTTATCACTGTTGAAATCCACATCTTGTGTCCAGCCGCCCAGCGGATTGTCTGGATGCAACCTCCGCCGAGGTGCTCGTCCTTGCCACGGTAACTATGCGGGTCGCCTGAGTGCTGCCCTCGTCAAGAATCCACCAGTGTCAGCGTTTTTCCGTGACCAGCGTTTCCGCCGAGCCCAGCTTCGCGCGGGATCGCTGTTCCTGGCGGGACCGTGGACAGCTCTCCCTGTTCTGTGGCGCCGAGCGTTCCCCTTCTGTTTGGATGCCAGGCCTCTTCCTTAGAGATTTCTGATGTCCAGGTCCTAAATGGACCTATAGAAGATTGTTTAAGCATCTGTGTGTCTTCATAGTAATCATCTGCGTAAGCCTGAAAACTAGACACTGTATTTCCATTTTATAAATGCCACCCTCTCTGGCAGCCTTAGCAGACATCCATTTCTAAATGGAAAACCCTCCCCCTTTCTCAGAATACGCACTCTCTACTCTAGTTCCCTCTCCTTTTAACACCATTTACCTTACACGTGTTGTTACTGCTCTGCTCTGTCCCAGATTCTAGCAGAGTAGCGTCTTCTGTGCAATGAATTATGGTTGCTGGATAAATGAAGAAATTGAGCCTAGCGAATTATTTGGCCCGAATACTAGAATTTGACCCAGGTATAATTCAGAATCCCTTGTTTGTACCGCCTGTGTACCGCCTCACCTCATTGTTAAGACTTAATTTGTGGTTGGGTTGATATCTCCCTCAGAAAGGATGTGCTACGCAGGAAAGAGAGGGATAAACATTCTGTCAAGACTAGATGGTTATATCCAAACTCACGAAATCCCAAGGGGAGTGTATATCTTCAGAAAGTATTAAGTGCCAATGACTCCCCTGCCCTCACATATCTTACATTCTAGTTAGCAAGACAGGTATTTAATATTCGCACAGAAAATTATATAATTCAAACTCGTGAGAGATGCCAGAAAGAGAAATCATGGTAACAGCAGGATGCTAAGTGGAGGCATCAGGGAGGCAAAGTATCATGAGGCTGGTAGACTATGTTTGTAGAAACCTGTCCTGGGAAGTGGTAGAATGTGGGGTATGCAGTGAGCCTCCACCGAAATTAGGAAGGAAAAAGCTTCTGTTTAAATAGGATCAGTAACTTCTCTTAGAGATGTTCCATGGTGGGTCAGTCAGTCCACCCTAATATCCATGGAGTCCTCATGTCTTTAAAAGTAGAAAGAGGCAGTAAAGCATAGTGACAGGCTTCCAATCCCAGTCACGCTCAGTTTGTATAATTTGGTGATGAAATATACATATATGTATGTATACATGTGTATACATTGGTGTGAAAGGCAGATAGAAGGTCCACATGGTGCAGGTCAGCACATAGATTCTAAGAACTGTGAGGCCCCATGAAGAACAATCTGGATCAGCACCCGTCGGTATTGGGGTCAGCCCTCAGCCTCTGTCCCAGAGAGTTAAAAATCAAAGATATTGATCTCAGCAAACCAGGGCAACACACAAACCTTGTCAGCACGTACCCAAGGGACGGTGGCAAGTGAGAACTCAGAGTAAAACTGGAGGAGCCGCGGTGCCCATGTTGCAAACCTGCCCAGCTGGCATAGAGAGAGACTGTGCTCCCCCATGCCTTTCCCATGTAAGGAACTGTCCCATGGTCCGTGGCCTGTGCGAGAGTGGACAGACACTGACTCAATGACACACACACACACAC
>NW_011919323.1:0-1143 GCF_000151845.1 Pteropus vampyrus | reverse complement strand
AAAACTTCTCTTAAGAGGGTCCTGTATAAGCCAACACTATGAGACCCTAGTTCTGACACATTGACCCCTAAGGCATTCATGAGGCCACACACCTCAGCCTCCTACAGTTGTAAAGGTTGAATGAGAAAGCCTGCTCCGCTTCTACCTTCCAGCCTTCTCCAGAGACCCAGGGACACCATGCCATTAGACCCAAGGAGTATTCTAGGCATTGCCACATTAATGGCACATCAGTTACCTCTCCTTATTCGTCTGCTCTCTCCCCAGGGGTGAGAATGGGCTGGTATGGCTCTGGCAGGCAGACAGACAGAGCAGCAGCTCAGGCTGCCTTCTCACAAGCACTTTTAGTCACAGAAATGTTCTATGCACAAGGAGAAAGTCTGACCCTGCTTGGCAATTCGTGGAGTTTTCAGTTCCGGGGCTAAAGCACTAGTCCTACAATCACATCTTCCTGACGGTCGCTCCACTGGGGGCTACCCAGCACATATGAGAGGGCCTGGATTTCTGGATCGCTGCAGTATTACAAAGAGGTTTTCCAAGCCCCTTGGTCGGTAAGTATTTTTCATCAGTCCATGCAATTCTCTCGTTCCCTCACACTGCAAATATTTTCTCCAGTCCTTCCCACAATTTCTACTGAGCTAGCAGTGATGAATCTGCCAGCACTTAGCAACAGAAGGCTTAACTTTTTTAAAAGGCGGGCAGGGTGAAGATAGTAATGTAAGGGAAAACAAAGTTGGATCTACAACCCATACTAAGAACCATCCTTTATCTCATCTGATTTCCTTTAATCGGGCCTCCTCTCTTGCAAGTACTGGGCTTTCCTTCACAATAGCAGGAAGAACAACAACAAAAGTTAACATTTGATAAGCACCACACCCAAGCCTCCCGACAACCCAAGAACGCAGATAATACAATGACCCTAATGTTACATACAGGTGAGAAAAACCTAACTCACAGCCATTTAAAAAAATGGCCAAAGTCACACAGCTGGTAGGTGGTAAAGCCAGAGGTCGGGCTGCGGACTTTGTAGGCTGTGACTGCAAAGCCCATGTGCTTACCCACCTGAGGGAATCAGTCATCCCATTTTGGTCAGTAGTAGCTGAGCTCTCCTAACGGGACGCATGGCTAGAGCAGAAAATGAAACTG
>NW_011919322.1:0-1789 GCF_000151845.1 Pteropus vampyrus | reverse complement strand
ATACAAGGTGATTATTGCATCGTTATCTATAATTGCAGAGTAGAACTCACTAAATGTCTCCCAGGAGAGGATTGTTACATAAATTCGTATTTACCTACATAATGAAGAAATTATTCATGTATATCGATGGGAAGATTGCTGAAATGTATTGGGTGAAAAAAGTAAGATTCAGAAAGTGTATAATATGCTACCATTTGTGTAAAGAAAGGATTAAAACTTCATATATATGTAATATATATAATATATATAATATATATATAATATGGAGGTAGTTAAGTATTTGCTTGTACATGGGCAAAATGGGTAAAGGAAGTCAAAAGGTCCAAATTCCCAGTTATAAACCAGGTAAGTCATGGAGATGTAATATACATCATGATGACTATAGTTGACACTCTATTGCATAACTGAAAGTTGCTAAGACAGTAAATCTTAAAAGTTCTCGTCACAAGAAAACAATCTCTAACTATGTGTGCTGATGAGCTAACTAGACATATTGTGGTGATCATTCTACAATATCTACATATGTTGAATCATTATGCTGTACCCCTGAAAATAATATAAAATATTTTATATTATAAAGTAATATAAAATTTTTATATTATAAAATAACATAATGCTATATTTCGATTATAGCTCAATAAAAAAAGAAAAAACACTCCTATGAATTTGATGTATTATTCATCTTATTGTACAGACAAGAACACTGAAACTCAGAGAGGTAAAGCTACTTGCCCAAAGTCACACAGTGGCCAGAGGTGAACTTTGAGCTCAGATCTGTCAGAATCCAAAACCCACGTTCTTAAATATTTATACTGTTCTGTGAGTCACGGCGCCCCTCTGATACTCAGTTTATTCAATTTACTCACCTGTCAGGCAAGGACATGGATCGGTCTCATTGCACTGGTGCGATTAAGTGAAGGTGTGTTTGTGAGAGCCAAGCTTGCTGGTTGGTATACAGCAGGCACTCAATAAGTGCTTCCTTCTCCAATTACAAAGATCCTGGAACCTTAAGTCTAGGCTTCCTAAGCTGATGAAGGCCTGATCTTTGAATCCTGGCTGAGATGGTTTGGAATATGGCTGTACATTTTTGAAAAATAAACTAGATTTTATTTGAAAAATAAAAAAAATATAAAAAGTAATAAAAGTAATATATGCTCACAAAAAAGCCCAGGTGGAGAGCCCGAGGAGAGAAAGAGCAATTAGAAGGATCGTTTTAGAAACTATATAAATATCTACCAATGTACTGTATACTTGAAACTAATAATAAAATAAAATTTAAAAAATAAAAAATAAAGTAAATAGAAACAAATAAAAATAAAAATTTAACCGGATTAAAAAAGCAAGCAAGCAAGCCAGCAAGCCAGCCCAGGATACTATAAAGCCTGAGAAAAGTCGGGGGAAATTTAGTTTTAGTGCCAGAGACGGCTTTCTCTGCCTCGTTCTATCTGCCACTCTGTCTCTTGGTGACTTTCAGCCAGTTACTTAACTGAGCTGTACCTGTGTTTTCTCTTCTACAAAATAAGATTCGTAATTTTTTTTTTTTTTGCGTGATCGCACGCAGATCAAAGGGAATTATGTATGTAAAGCATCTTCACAATGTCTGACCCGAAACAGGCACTCGACTCGGATGCCTGCCGCAGCTCTCACTGCTGGTGCCACTGCTGGTGTCTCCGGTTCCTCCATCGAAGGGGTCTGTTTCTGTGCTTTGTTCCTTGGCCTTTTCCCTTTGCCATAGAGAGACCATCTTCTGCCACCTCTGCTCCTCCTGTGCTTAGCACAGTGTGTCCCT
>NW_011919321.1:0-1448 GCF_000151845.1 Pteropus vampyrus | reverse complement strand
CCTTCCTCACGGCCCTCTGCGGGAACCAGCCCTGCCGACACCTTCATCTTGGCCTGGCAGCCTCCAGAACGGTCACTTGCTGTCGGTTAAGCCGCCCAGTCTGTGGCGCTTTGCTACGGTGGGCCTAGGAAGCTAAGCAGACATCCTCAGGCCTCTGCTCTAAGATCCGGGCGGCACGCCCAACCCCGACAGCCTCCATCGCTGCAGGCAAGACCTCTGCTTCTCTCTCCCTGCATCCCACACCTGGCTGGCCCGCACGCCCCACAGCTCCACCTCAGAATCTGTCTGGAATCCGGCCACGTCTCCCCAGCCCGCAGCCCCACCTTGGACTCCACCTTTGGCTCGTACCTGGACCATTGAAAGTGCCTCCCACCTGGTCTCTTGCATCCACCTGTGTGCCCCAGTCTCCCTCCGATAAAGAGACTAGCAAGGTGATTTTGAAACGTAAGCCTCTGGGAACTCACAGTACTCCCATCTTTCTAGGAGAGGAGCAGCTCATGGGACCACCAGCACCTCTCACCCCCGTGAAGAGGCCAGGTAGCGATGGCCCTGGCGCTGCCCGTTCCCCTGACCGAGGTGCTGCTCCCTGCTTCCTTCCGCCCCCGCCCCGGTTTGCTCACATGGAGGAGCCGCCGCGGCGTGGCACACCCTGCTGCCTTCGAAAGGCTGCACTGCCGCTCAGCAAACCTCACTGTCCCTCACTGCGCTCCACTGTCTGTGCCACCGACGCTGACCGTGCGTGTGACTTGCTTTGGCCGGTGCAATGGGGGCAGATGTGACTCCCCAATAATCCACCACTAAGCCAGGTCCTGAGTGAGGCACACGGAACAGACCCGAACCTGCCCCTCCGCCGCTGCGGCCATGACGATCATAGTGAGAAATAAGCTTCTGTTCTCAGCAGCCACTCGGCTTCCCGGGCTGCTTGTTACACAGCCACATGGCAGCAAAGCCGACTATGAAAAGCACCCTCATGGCTCGACAGCGGGCATCCCATCGAGGACGGGCCTCAGCTCTGCAGGCTGGAGGTTCTGAGCAGCCACCAGGCTCCGAGCTGGGCCACCCCGGAGGGGCTGCCTTTATCCAGACAAGCCCAGTTCCCAAGTCTGGGCTAGAAATCCTGGGAGCCTCGGAAGAAATGAAGGTAGTGTGGGCTCCCTGCCGCTCCCTTTTTCCCCGCCGGCGAGGTCCCTGGGCTCCCAGGGGGAGGTTTAGAAGGTGCTTCCTCTGCAAAGCAAAGCTCAGGGTCCGGGAAGCCACCAGCCCGTGTCCTCAGCCCCCGGTCTCGGCATGGGTTCCAGATGTCAGGAGCCCCAGCGACAGGAAGGTGTTGGGGAGAGAGAGAGAGGGTCTCGGAAAACATTGCCAGCTTTTTGGGGTCCGACTGGGACGTTCCCTGGGGAAAATCACCTCAGGACTTGGGAACAAAACAGCCCAGATCAATCCAATGA
>NW_011919320.1:0-7456 GCF_000151845.1 Pteropus vampyrus | reverse complement strand
CCCCACCCCCCCCCACCCCCACCCCGAGCTATCTTTCGTGTTTCAGTCGGATGGGTCAACATTCTTCCCGGGCGAAGGGGGTAATTAAAAGCTGTTGACCGTCGTCCCAGGTCGGGTGGTGGGTCTGAAAGACACTTTCTAAGAGTCCCATTAATGCCTGGGGTTTCTCAGAGAAAGGGGGATTCTGTGCCTTCCAGCTGTACAGGTCCCTAGTCGAGAAAGACACGTAAACCATAAAGGGCCTGTCCGTGTAACGTCCCTGGGGTGGTGCTCCTCGCAAGGGGAGGGTGGCCGGGGTGGCTGGGGTGGCGGTATCGGCTGGTGCCCCGCCCTGATCCCACCGGGAATCTCCAAGGCCTCGACGTCTGGATAAAAGGGACCTTTCTGTTCCTGTTTCTGTTGACCGGTCATTGGGGGTCCGTGGAGAGACTGGACGCTGTCATATCTCCCAGACCGTGGCCAGGCCGCGGGACGCCGCCTCCTGTGCCCTGTCATCGGGTTCTGTCTATTGTCTTTGGTCCTGTCTGGGTTGTAGGTGGCAGACTTCTCTGGGTCCACCTACACCCCAGTAATTGTCCTTGTCTGAGTGTCTGTCTTGTTTTCTGCGCAAGCGATGGGGGGGAACCCGAGTTCACAGAAGACACCCTTGGGGTGTCTCCTGCGACATTTCAAAGAAGGGTTTGCAGAGGGAGCTGACTATGGCATAAAGTTTTCTCCAGGCAGACTAAGGACATTGTGTGAAGTCTTTTGGTGTAAACTGGCCTCCGGAGGGTGCTTCTGACAGGGGTTTAGTGAGGAACGTTTGGAAGATTGTCACGGGAGACCCGGGACATCCCGACCAGGTTCCGTACAAAGAGCGTGTCCTAAAGATTGCGTCCTTGACGATTGTACTGACCCGTCACGGCATTCAGGGGCCCTGGAACGTCTCAGGGTGGCCACCCCTTTGAGTCCGTAACAGGGACAACAACCGCTTCGGAGGCCGGTCCAGTCTTAGATCCCAGGGCCCCTCCCTGAGCTCTGGCTGGGGCCTCCCAGCGTTGTAGCCGCCAGCCCCCGATAGACACACGGACCACCAGAAACCAGGGAGTTATAGGAAACACACTCTTTATTCAGCCAGCCGGGTCTGCCAGGGCTACGCAGCCCCCAAATCAAGCAGCCCCAAAATGTAGAGGTCCAGGGTTTTTAAGCCCTAAACCCCATTCTTCATCCAGTGTGAACACACAAGTCTATTTTTCTTTTTGTTACTAACTGTCAACCGGGGGCACAGAAGCAGAAAGCTTATTGTCATTCAACCTTAACTGAACTTGCTTACAAGATGGAGCGTTATGTTCCCACGGGCGACTGCCACACAGTGACTCTCCAGCCAGCACATCGGAGCATCCCCAAGCTCTCCCCAGGGCTCATCGGGCTGATCGCAGGGTGTGGGGGTGCCCCGCCCCTGCGATGGAAACCCCGGTGGCCTGTGGGCAGAGGAGAAGCAGAGGCACCTGACCAGGCCCTCGGGGGTGGGGACGGGAGCCTGTGCTGCTGCCGGTGTCACGGGGCTCCCAAGCCCCTGGATCCCTCCTGACCCCACCCGGCCGTGGGACACTGGAGTCTGCGTGGCTGGCTGGGGTCCTGGGGGATGGGCCCCGCCTTCAGTGCTCAGCCCCCACAACAACACCCCGACTCTCCTCGCCAGGGCCCCCAGAATGGAATTAGGCGGTGACCCCGAGGATTTCGGTGCCAAGGCAGTGCCCAGAAGTGCCTCCAGGTCCGCCTGGGCTGGGCGTCCGGCTGTCGGCTCACAGGAGGCTGGTGCTGGGCGCTGGCAGGGGCCTGGTAGGGCCCTTAGCGGGCTGAGGAGCTGGACACGCACGTCAGGGCTGGGACGGGTCTCAGGAGACGGAAGCCACCATGTTTAATTGGTTTTGCGGCCTCACAGATGTTTATTGGGGGGGGGCGGGGACTCTAATAGGGGATAAGTAGCCGTGGGAAGCTACGGAACTACTTCCCACCAAGACAATGCCAGACAGAGCAGCCCCACGCACCTCTGATGGTAGTCAATAGATTTTAAAACATACTATTTATTATAGCACAGTCCTGCCTGGCTGGAGGTGGGGGAAATCTCACTAAGTCAATCGGAAGCTGAATTCGCCTAGGACGATGGTATTATAATGCCACCTCCAGACAAAGCGTGTGGTGGGGAAGAGGGGCAGAGAGAAACCCGTTGGCCACATGCCAGAGCTGACCAGAGCCTGGCAGGACTCAGGCAGAACCCGAGACTGGACAGCCCCACGTGGGCTTTACTAGATTTGTGGAAAATTCATTCTCACCAACTGTTGCCTACAGATAGGTGACCAGAGCCAGACAGTCGAGAGCCTTGTCAAGAAGACAGCGAAATGGCACATGTGCCCGTGCAGGTGTGGCACGGATGGGACCCCAACAGCCTTTGGGGGGGATGGCTTTTGGCCTCTGGTAGGTTTAACACCTTAATAGCAGCAGTTTACTGCTCTTAGGAACCTACGTGACAAGGCCGTGTCTGCTGCCTCTGCCTTAAAAGCTTCGAAAGCATGATGGGAGCCACGGCCCAGCAGCGAGCTGCAGCCCACACAGACCTGACCCTCAGAGAGTTTAGAAAATGTGAGACCCCAGCAGAAAATAGAATGTGTAGAGTCTCAAAGTGGACAATGAGAGAGAGGAGGCGGCACCCG
Organism: Pteropus vampyrus; assembly: GCF_000151845.1. Classification (NCBI taxonomy): domain Eukaryota; kingdom Metazoa; phylum Chordata; class Mammalia; order Chiroptera; family Pteropodidae; genus Pteropus; species Pteropus vampyrus. The sequence continues at coordinate 4,763 of NW_011919320.1, read as the reverse complement.
AAAAGAAATGCAGAGGAAACGGCCCGCAGAAGTGACCGGCTCAGCCTGTGAAAACGGCCCCCTCCCCCGAGCTGCCCAGTGCTGCCTCCCCCACCTCGACGGCTCCCCAGCTCACATCTGTCGATCCATAGCTCGCTATCCAACTAATGTTCTCATGTCTGTAGCTGGGTAGGAATAACAAGACTGCGTAAAACAGCCTGTTCTGTTACAGCGAGAGCTCAGGCTTTGGGTAGGAATCTGCTGAGCAGGAGCCGGCATTAGGAAGTGCTGCTCCCTGCTTATAGCCCAGGGGTCCTGTCTCCCTGTTCAGAATCCTATAATGGTGCTGATAACGCCAAGGCCTCTGGAAATTCCTCCAACCCGCCCCCCTCCCCGCCCCCTGCAGCCCCCACCCCCCGAAGCTCCGCCTCCCACCCTGAGCCATCCACCTCCCGCGATGGGAGTGTGGCCTTGATCTGTGCCTCAGCTCCTGACCCCTGACCCGGACGGGGTTCCCGCAGACAGGGCGGGTGCGTCCCTGCTGCTCACGGCCCGCCACTGTCTGCCTTTTAATCCCAACGCTAAAACCACCACCTGAACGTTAACACCTGTGTGAATGCGCCACCAATTAAAACATAAGCATGTAGAGAGGAGAGATTCAGACGCACAGGTGGCTGGGGAGCCAGGATGGAGAACAGACTCGTGAAACAGAATTCAAACTCAAACCATGAGCAAAATTGCATTTCGAATGAGTAAAACAAGCAACTGAAAAAGAAAAAAAACTCCCCTGTGTAACTCGGAGCCCAATACTCAGACTAAAGGGGAAAGGAACTACCTGCAAATATCGAACTTGGGTCCTGGCTGGATCCTCAGAGCAGCAGCGGCCCTGAGAGAAGCGCAGCGTCCTCTAGGACCGAGCGAGTGCGCAAACGAGTTCTGGATAAAGGAGCCGGGTTCGCGACAGGGACGCACGCAGAGTAGGGACGAGGGGCGTGCGCACCGCTGCGGGCTCGGGACGGGTGCTCTCGGGCTGAACTGGCGCTCACGTGCATCTCAGTGCACGTGTGGACGCAGACCCGTGCTCAGCTCTGCGGGTGCCCCTGATACAGATGTGTGTAGAGAGGGGGGCGTGCAACCCCGAACTCGGCCCCCGCCCCGTGAGACCCCAGAGGCGATGACGCCCCACGACAGTGAGCACACGCGGCCCACGAAGGCTTCTCGACACCCTTCTCCACGAAAACAGCCCGGGCGCTTGGAGAACGCCCAGTCCTGGGGCCAGGGCCGGGGCGAGCCCGAGGTGCCCAGAGCACCCTGTGTTAAGGGTGGAAAATTTTCAAGTGAGCAAACTAAGTCAGCTACAGGGAAGAAATATCTTTAGATACCAGAAGTTGTCCTCCTTGCTCGTGTGTGGTTTAGCAGGTGTATTGTATAAGATATGAAGATGGCCAATGTCTGCTTCTGTGATCCATCTACTTGTTAATTAAGGGTGTTGTTCCGGGCAAAGATATGCTAACAGCCACCTTCCACTTCTGTGATCTGCTGGCTTGTTCAGGAGACACCAGGATATGGCCTTGAGCTTTATCAGCTGCCTGCTCTGGAAGCTCAGGGCTCATCTCCTCTAGCCCTGCGTGGTAGAGAGTCCGTCGCCGGCCGGCTAACAAAGGCTCATAATTCATCTCAGTTGGCTCCGTGGGTCTCAGAATCGTTCGCGCCATAACACCGGTAAGACCAGAAATTAAAGAAGGCTCATGCAGTGACAGGGCTGCGTCCCAGGGTCCAGGAGCCGGCTCCAAGGGACTCCCGCTTGGAAAATCTGGGACAGTTTTAGCAAAAGAATGAAACAGGCTAATGAGATGGAACCCAGTGAACAAACTAGGAGACCGTGAGGCCGTCACGGTAGCGACGTACAAACGCACGGGCGGAGGGACGGACGGACGCGCGGAGGCCGGGCGCCGAGCGCAGGGACGCACGAGCGGGGACGCGCGACCCGCCCGCGGGACACCAGTGCTCAGGCAAATCAACGGGCGGACACAGGTGACAAGGGGAACATTTTCTCAGCCTCAGAGTGCCTCGTCCAAGCTCACTCGCGTATGCGCTGTGCCCTCACGTCTCAGAGTGACGCAGGAAGTGACGAGAAACGGGAGATTGACACACTTCCGAAGCACTTTGACAAAATAGCTTGTTAATGACAGATTAAAAAATTAAGTAGAAAACAGTTCAGTTATGAAATCGCTTCCAAAATGGATGTCCACGTGTCCCATTCCTGGCCCGCCGTGCCAAGCCCAGCCTGGGGGGCAGGTGTCAGCAGGCCAGTCCTGCAGATGGGCAGCTGAGGCTCTGAGGGCGAGCAGCAGGCGGGTGACAGCCTAGAGGGTCTCGTGGCCATGTACTCATGGAGCTGGCTTAGCACAGGGCTGGAAGGAGGCCTCTGGGCACCCCGTGAGTCTGACGAGGCATGCGCAGGGTCTCCAAAGCTCCCTGAGGAGGCGTGGGTCTCCTGCTCTGCTGGGTGGAGGCTAAGCCATCCGGGCTCGGTCCCAGCAGCTCCCCCCGCACCCGCATCCGGTCCTCGGGGGCCTGGCAGCTTTCAGCAGGCACGGCGGAGACAGCTCAGACGTCTGCATCCCAGAGACATTTATCAGAGGGTCTGTTCCTCTCGGGGACCTTGGACGTTGTCTCCTCCACGGCCATCGTGGTGACGTCTGGCAGGACCTGAGAGGCTGCGGCGTCCCTGTCCACCTGCGGGGACACCCAGCATGAAGAACACAGGGCAGGCTCCAGCCCCGGGCCCGTGATGCTCAGGGCCAGCCCGTCTCCACGGCAGTGGCCGTGACCTCCCTCCTGGAGTGAGCTCGGCTGTAAGCGAAGGACGCGGCAGCGCCCAGGGACCTGGGACCCACCCAGCCAGCAGCACCGCCGGGTGTAGGGGGCAAGCAGCAGTACCTGAAGACAGGGTCTCGTCAGGGCATATAGTCCTGCAAAACAGAGACACACGTGTCCCGGCCACGCTCACTGCTCCTGCGGTGCGGCCGACGCGAGACCCGCCCTCTCAGAGGCAGGCAAGACCGATGTGTCCCCAGGGGGCCAGGACGGTGACAAGACCTGGTCCCTAAGTCACCCCAAAATGACCGTCAACCAGGAGAGGGGTGAGAACTTCGCAGAGGAGGGTCCCCCACCCCTTAGGGAGCAGGCACCCCAGAATCGGGGGACAAGGGCACTGGCCGCAGCCCAGCCTGCTCAGAGCCTGTCGCCGAGACCGCCCTGCAGCCCAGGTCCCCGGGTGAGGACACAGGACAGAGGCGCTGACGGAGCCTGAGGGCCTGGCCGACCTCTCCCCTGGGCCTGCTGGAGCTCCGAGGCCACGGCTGGGTCTACACAGCCAGATCCTGGTGTCCAGCCGGGGCCTGGCCTGGACGAGGAGCGTAGACCAGGCGGACACCGGACGAGAGAGTGAATAAAGGAACAGATGACGCTTTGCCTCTCGGGAACCCGGTGCCCCCCGCTGATTTCAGCCCTCCCTTGAGACCGACAGGAACTCGGGACCCGCCGCAATGGGTGGGCACCGGGGTGGCACAGGGCTCCTCGCACACGAGGACCCCCTCCGGGGCACTCCATGCCACCACCCAGCTGTGAGGGACCGAGCCAGGGAGGGAATCTGGGATGACCGTGCTGGGACCTGAGCCCTGACAGGACCATGGCTGTTGCTCACCACGTGACCTTGTGATCTTCAGTGCTATCCAGGGCACAACTACCACAACGATGACAGCGACGACACACAGGAAAATCCAGGCCCAGGAGGAGCAGGACAGGCGTCTGTGCTCTTGGTCCCGGGCTTGCTTTCCGTCTGAAGAGGCCACTGCACCTGGGAGAGACGGACGCGGGGGACATGGGGCACCAGCAGGGGCACCGCGACGGCATGACGCTCACGGGGACCCGCGAGGGGCCAGCCCCGTGCACGGCCTGCCCGGAGGTGAAGGCAGCTGCCTGGGTGGCCGTGAGGGGGCAGCTCTGGGAAGTGGGGGGGACTCAGGTCTATCGATGTGACCCTGTCCCACAGCCACAGGAGATGGGGGAGGGAAGGGGGAGGGGAGAACGGGATGGAGCAGGGACGACTGGGGAGAGCCAGAGAGGGGGCTACACGCAGGACACAGGAGGGGTCGGGACTGTGTCAGGAACAAAAACTGCTCAAGCCAGCGCCTCACACGGGGACAGACCTGGCAGGGGGCGAGGAGGGGGCAGGGGAGAGAGGACCCTGCGCCCCTCTCAGGGGCAGCCACACCTCGTCACCCCAGGCTGCCCCCGGGGATCGGCACTTGGGGGTCCAGCTGCAGGGACAGTGGGGGTGCTCACATTGACAGCTGCCCTACTGCCTCCCCCCAACTCCAGAGTGGTAGGGAGGCCCCTCAGCCCTGCACCTGGGGGCACCTCGACCCCGGGAATTGGGGACTGGAGCATCACCGGGTCTGCTCCCGGATCCAGGACGCGCTGACTTGGGGACTGGCCACGGGGTGGGAGCAGGTGCGGCCGGGGCGGGGCCTGACTCCCGGAGGAGCCCTGCGGAGCCCCTCCCGGGGACGTGGGCCTGGCATCCTCCCCGGGCCACCTACTTGGTCCAGGGCTGACATTCCAGCAGCGTCCCGTTAGGAGAGAAGGTTCCAGGCGGGCAGTCTGCACACCTCGTGTCCTGCCACTCCGTGCCTGGGAAGGGAGAGGGCCGGGCAGAGGGGGCCTTGGGCGCAGGGCGGAGGGGAGCTGGGCTTCCCCTGGCCCTCTGGCCTGGGTGA
>NW_011919319.1:0-1912 GCF_000151845.1 Pteropus vampyrus | reverse complement strand
GTTATCGTGTGCATGTATGTGCACATGTGCATGTGAGAATGTGTGCGTGCGTATGTGCCACATGGTGTGTGTGTATGTGTGTGCATGTTTGTGGATGTTATTGTGTGCACGTGTGTGCGCACGTGCATGTGTGAGTGTGCATATGTGGGTGTGCGAGGGTGTGTGCATGTGAGGGTGTGTGCGAGTGCATGTGTGTGGGTGTGTGTCTGGACCCCAACTCTGCTCCTGTTTGGGCCGATGCCGGGTGCACCCCTGGCTCAGCCTGGGGGAGCTGGACACAGGGGTGCATCCCAAAAGGGCTTTGAGGGACAGAAGTAGCAGCAGGCATGGAAGGGCCCGCCCTGGGGGGGACGAGATGGCGGAGGGGTCTTCTAGACAGGGGACCAGAACTCTAGGGGCAGTGAGACGTCCTCCCAGCCTGCGCCCAGACAGGAAGTGGGGGCCACAGTCACCATGGGCTGGCCAAAGAGGTGTGGCCCAGGCCCAGGCCACCCAGCCCTGAAAGCCGGCCCCACCTCAGCCCAGTCAGACAAGTGCTTTCTTCCGGGAATCTGTGGGTGCAGCACGAGGCTCAGCTCCCCTTACCCCGCCCCGCTGAACCCCAAAGCATTCCAGCCTCTACTTCTGCCTTGCCCTCCCTCCAGAGTGCCCCTCCCAGACCACCTGCCCTGGGCAGGAAGAAAGCCGAGGGTCCGGTGCTCAGCCTGAGGAGAGGCCTGGGGCATGTGTGGGGGGCTGGGGGTCCCGAGAACCTGTACTGAGGGTGCAGGGGGCCCACGGCAGGGCCAGGCAGTGCGGGACCCTCTGCCAGTTGGGGTTTGCCCCAGGCTGCGGTGCCCTTGCGATGGGATCAGACGTCTGAGCCCTGGACAGCCCGGCTGATCCAGTGACAAGCCGGCACCAGCCCACTCTGGGAGAGGGGTGTGGCCATGGGCCTGAGGCTCCCTTGTAGGGTCCCTGGTCAGGGGTCCCCTCAGAGGCGGGGCGGGCCTGGCCCAGGGCAGCCGTGGTCCTTGCGGTCACACCTGTGCTGGGACCATGGGATCTCACGGCTGAGCATGGCCATGTTCTTACCTGGGTCACAGACCCGGCACTGCAGACACTCGCTCAGGCCGTTGAGGTGGGCAGTGTAGGTCCCCCAAGGCGCAGGGAACACAGAACGTGCCCGTGTCCTTCCCACATGGCTTGTGCACCCGGTAACCTGCGCCCAGGGGTCCTCACGTCAGGACGGGGGCCCTTCGGGAGTGCCCGGCCCACCCGGCCCCCACTCCCGGCCCGCGGAGGCCCCTGCAGGCTGCACGCACCTGGGCTGCACTTGGGGCAGCACTCGGCCCCTACCGGGTACTCGTCCTCTTTGCACGGGGACATCGCCAGGGCACAGTGGGGACACCCCAGGAGAAGGAAGCACAGGGCCTGAGGGCGATGAGGAGGGGGCATTGGGGGACGCGCTGTCCGGGCCTCAGCCCCCGCTCCGTGGGTGGCCGCCGCAGCTCTGCCCCACGAGGATGATGCAGGGGTCCCAGGACAGGCTCCGGGATCTGTCCGTGGCCCGTGGAGACCCTAGGAGCCTGGGGTGTGGCTTGGCCGGTCTGCGGCCTCTGTCCCCAGCCCCCAGCGTGGGACCCCCAGCACACAGAAAGCCAGAGCCCAGCCTGCCAGGACCAGCTCTGGGCCCCTGCTTCCCTGTGCTGGACGCAGCAGGCCTGGTGGACGGAGGCTGTGCTGTCCGTCGGAGGGCTGTCCTGGGAGGTGACCGCCCGGGCTATAGGGAAGCCACACTGGCCTAGAGGGCCACCCCTATGCACAAACACTAGGCGGCACCTCCCACCAAGAAGCCCCTCCCACCCCTACACACACATTATCTCCCAGGACAGCGCTGCGGCTGTGGGTGGAGGTCAGCCACAGGATGTGA
>NW_011919318.1:0-1013 GCF_000151845.1 Pteropus vampyrus | reverse complement strand
TCAGCCAGGATACAACATCAGCCTTTTCTACTTGGAAATTCGACCGACCCGTTTACTAGATCAGTTCAATTTATCTGTCAGACATGATATATGTTTGGAACAGTTTTTGAAATTGCAACATGATATTTTTATCAGCCACGGCGGTCAGAAGCGTGTGTCAGGAGGCGACACGGCTTTCAAATGGCCTTAGCACCGTTGGTTCCTCTGCTCATCACAGGGCCTCCCTGAGCTGAACTGTCCCCTCATCTTAAACGGTGCCCCCTGCCCACCCCTAGATCTTTTCTTTCCATTATCCCAACTTTATTTCTTATTTTTTTTTAATGCAACACATATCACTATTTCCAATGATGTTATGTGTTTTACCCAGGTGTCATTTACTGTCTGCACTAAAATGCAAACTCGATGAGAGAAAGGACTAACTCATCGCATCTCTGTGGGTGTCCCCAGGTCTCAGAGCGGCAGGTGACACATGCAGGAAACACTATAAAACACGATACATAGCTGTTGGATGGATGAAAGTCATGCAAAAGGAAAAAACATATTGTAAGGATAGTTTTAACTAATTTTTTATTTAATACTCTTATTTTCGTTTTAATTTCAAACATAGGTAAAAGTAATCTCGAATCATGTGTGGATTATTTAAGTTATTTCAATGATAACTGTAAGGGAAGCAAAATCTTCTTTTTGTATAAATATAAAGCTCTTTGTTGCTTTACTTTCTTAATTTTAAGTTGATATTTGTAACCTTTTTTAACCGTTAAGGAAAACTACTCAAAAACATAAAAACGAGGCACACATCTGAGTGGGACATCTCTACAATGGCACGTGGGGCAGAGTGGCCGAAAGGTCGCGTTGGGTTTCCCTGCGGGCCAGTAACTAAATACGAACCTTCCTGGCAGAGTGTTCCTGACACCCCTTTATTAAATCACCTGTAAACACACAGCTTCTCACACACGCTCGGAATTGGTGTGAACGTTTTCCTGAGTCTCTCCTTTATAAGTGAGTCGAATAAA
>NW_011919317.1:0-1359 GCF_000151845.1 Pteropus vampyrus | reverse complement strand
ATGGTACCAGTGGAGAGTAGAACAAGGTCAAAGTGACACTGATGTGTCTTGGATCCATCAGGCAGAGTGCTAATTGTTTATGCAGCAGATGACCTATGAGATACAGACCCAAGTGGTAGCCAGATGAAGCCATTAGTGCTCAGATGGTCTAGGAAAGGGATAAGACCTCACCTGGTCCTCTATGTCTACCTATGGGCAGAGCTACTCTAAAATCATTTCTGAGAATCTGAAAAAGATGTTGTTTTAAGGGATTTTCAAATGAAATTCTATAGACTTGTCTCAGTATTCCAGATTGTGTCAGATAGTCCTGTCAGGTTATTCACGATCTGAATCCCATTCTCTTGCACTGATACTAAGTTTATTTCTTTTGGCTCCTTATTCTGTTCTCATTGGAGATTACTGTAGCAGTACTTTGAGAATCACTGTCCTCCGACCAGATTTCTCCTTCCCAGACTAAATCTTGGATGATGGCTCAGACAGGTAGTAGATTCACTCTGGCACTGTCTTATTCTGGGGAAACAAGACACGACCGACTCCTGTTAGGAGAACGTTTCCATTAATTCACGTACCAGATATTGGTAGAATAAAGGGCCTTCCAATTCTGAGATTCTAAGAATCAATGATTCAAATTTCCACCCTCATCCTCAATGTGTTGCCTCTTTGGCCAGTAACCACCAGATTTGTATGATGTGGAAATTGGGGTAAAAAAACCAAAGCTCTCCTTTGCACTTCTTTAAAAACAATTTTTTAGTTTTTCAATTACAGTTGGCATACAATGTTATAGTAGTTTCAGGTGTACAACATGGTGATTAGACATTTATATAACTTATGATTAACCTGAAAAATTTAGTACCTGACATTGTACATATTATTGACTATGTTCCTTATGCTATACATCTCCATGACTATTTCGTAATTACCAATTTGTACTTCTTAATTCCTTCCCCCTTTTCAACCACCCCCCAAACCCTCCATTTGGCAACCATCAATATGTTCTCTGTATCTATGAATTCGTTTCTGTTTTGTTTGTTTATTGTGTTCTTTAGGTTCCACATGTAAGTGAAATCATATAGCATTTGTTGTTCTCTGTCTGACTTACTGCACTCAGCACAATACCCTCTAGGTCCATCCATGTTGTTGTAAATGGCAAAATTTCATTCTTTTTATGGCTGAGTAATATTCCATCATATAAATGTGCCACCTCTTCTTTATCCATTCATCCACTGATGGACATCCAGGTTGCCTACATATCTTGGATACTGTAAATAATGCTGCAATGAACATATGGATTCACATGTCCCTTCAAAGTAGCGTTTTGGGTTTCTTCAGATAAATACCCAGAGGTGGGATTACTGGGTG
>NW_011919316.1:0-6139 GCF_000151845.1 Pteropus vampyrus | reverse complement strand
ATCTCATTGTGATTTTGATTTGCATTTCCCTAATAGCGATGTTGAACATCTTTTCAAATATTTGTTGGCCATTTGTATGTCTTCTTGGGGCAAGTGTCTGTTCAGGTCCTGTGCTCATTTATTGATTGGATCGTTTTGTTGTTGTTGTTATTTGAGTCGTATGAATTCTTTGTATATTTTGGATATTAGGCCCTTATCGGAGGTGTTGCTTGCAAATATATTTTCCCATTTGGATGGTTATCTCTTTACCTTGTTGATGGTTTCTTTTGCTGAACAGAAGCATTTTAGTGTGATGTAGTCCATTCATTTATTTTTGCTTTTACTTCCCTTGCTTTTGAGGTCAAATTCATAAAATCCTCTTTAAGTCCAAGATCCTTGAGTTTACTTCCTATGTTTTCTTCTATACATTTCATTGTTTCAGGTCTTATATTCAGGTCCTTAATCTATTTTGAGTTAATTTTGGTGTGTGGTGATAGACAACAGTCTACTGTCATTCTTTTGTAGGTAGCTTTACAGTTTTCCCAGCACCATTTATTGAAGAGGCTTTCCTTTCTCCACTGTATGATTTTGGCTCTTTTGTCAAAAATTATTTGCCCATATAAATATGGGTTTACTTCTGGACTCTTGATTCTCTTCCACTGGTCCGTGAGTCTGTTTTTCTGCCAATACCAAGCCATTTTGATTACTGTCCCTTTGTAGTATAATTTGAAGTCAAACATTATGCCTCCAGCCTCATTCTTTTTTCTCAGGATGGCTTTGGCAATTTGGGGTCTTTTGTGCTTCCATACAAATCTGATTAATTTTTGTTCTATTTCTTTAAAAAATGCCTGGGATTTTGATGGGGATTGCATTAAATCTGTGTAATGCTTTAGGTAATATGATCATATTAACTATATTGATTCTTCCAATATAAGAACACAAAATATTGTTCCATTTCTTTGTATTTTCTTCGATTTCTTTTAATAGGGTTTGTAGATTTCATCATATAGGTCCTTCACATGTTTCGTTAAATTTATTCTTAGGTATTTTATTCTTTTTCTTGCAATTGAAAAAGGAATTATCATTTCTACTTTTTTTCTGACAATTCATTATGAGCGTACAGGGACACTACGGATTTTTTTAAGGTTGATTTTGTGTGCAGAAACTTTACTGTATTTGCTTATTGTTTCTAGTAGTTCTTGTGGAGTCTTTAGGGTTTTCTGTATAGAGAATAGTGTCATCCGCAAATAGTTACAGTTTGACTTCTTTATTTCCTATTTGGATGCCTTTTATATCTTTCTCTTCTCTGATTGCTCTTGCTAGGACCTCCAATGTTATATTGAATAAGAGTGGCTATAGTGGACAGCCTTGCTTTGTTCCTGCTTTTAGAAGGAAGGTTTTCAGTTTTTCACTATTAAGTATAATGTTGCCTGTGCCTCTGGGATGAAGCCCACTTGATTGTGGTTTATAATCTTTTTGATATGTTTCTGTATTTGGTTCTTCAGTATCTTATTTAGGATTTTTGCATCTGATTTTATAAGAGATATTGGTCTGTAGTTTTCTTTTTTCGGTTTATCCTTACCAGGTTTTGGTATCAGAGTAATACTGGCCTTATAAAATGAGTTGGGAAGTTTGCCTCCTCTTTGATTTTTTGAAAGAATTTGAGGAGAATAGGTATTAAATCTACTTGAATGTTTGGTAGAATTCATTGTTGAAGCCATCTGGTCATGGACCTTTACTTTTTGGTAGGTTTTTGATGATTGTTTCAATTTCCATACTGCTGATCGGTCTATTTCTAGTTCTTGATTCAATTTAGGAAGGTTGTATTTTTCTAAGTACTGGTGCATTTCTTATAGGTTATTAAATTTGGTTTTATATACTTTTCATAGTATTCTTGTATGATTCTATGTATTTCTATGGTGTCAGTCGTAATTTCCTCTTTCATCCCTGATTTTGTTTATTTGTGTCCTTTCTCTTATTTCTAAGAAGTGACTCTAGCCAGAGATTTGTCAATTTTATTAATTTGTTCGAAGAACCAGCTCTTCATTGCATTTATTTTTTCTATTGTTTTTTGTTGTTGTTGTTTTCAATTTCATTTATTTTTGCTCTAATGTTGATGATTTCTTTCCTTCTACTGACTTTAGGCTTCATTTGTTTCTCTTTTTCTAGTTTTTTAAGATGAAGTGTTAGGTTGTTTATTTGGAGTCATTCTTGTTTTTGGAGATAGGCCTGTAATGATATGAACTTTCCTCTTATATCCGCTTTTGCAGTGTCCCAAATGTTTTGATATGTTGTACTATCATTATCATTCGTTTCTATGTATCTCTTGATCTCTTTTTTTATTTCTTCTCTGACGGTTATTCTTCAGTAGCTTGTTGTTTAATCTCCATTTATTTATGGTTCTTCCTGATTTCTTTTTGCAGTTGACCACTAGCTTCAAAGCATTATGATCAGAAAATATGGTTGGTATGATTTCAATCCTCTTATATTTATTGAAGCTATCTCTGTGTCCCAGTAAGTGATCGATTCTTAAGAATGTTCCATGTGCACTAGAGAAGAATATTTAAGCAGCTGTTTTGGGATAGAAGGCTCTGTGAATTGAAATTATGTCCAGTTGGTCTATTGTTTCATTTAACAATATTATTTCCTTATTGATTTTCTGTTTGGATGATCTGTCCATATTCGACAGTGGGGCATTTAGGTCCCCTACTGCGATAGTGTTTTGGTCCGTTTCTCCCTTTAGTAATGGCGTTACATATTTCGGGGCTCCCTGATTGGGAGCATAGCTATTAAGAAGTGTTATGTCTTCTTGGTGCATGATTCTCTTTATCATTATGAAGTGTTCCTCAGTATCTTTCTTTACCGTTTTTATTTTGAAGTCTATTTCATCTGATATTAGTACCGCTACTCCCACTTTTCTCTGAATGCCATTTGCCTGAAATATCATTTTTCACCCATTCGCTCTGAGTCTATATTTGTCTTTGGAGCTGAGATGTGTCTCCAGGAGGCAACATATGGTTGGGTTGTGGTTTTCGATCTATTCTGCAACTCTGTGCTTTTTTATTGGTGAGTTCGGTCCATTTACTTTTAGAGTGATTATTGAAATATGAGGTCTTCTTGTAGCCATTTTATCTTTTGCTTTCTGGTAGCTCTGTGTTTCCATAGCTTTCTTGTCCTTTTGTTTCTGTTTTCTTTATTTTAGTTGGCTTTTGTTGGTTTTGCTTCTGGTTCTTCTTGTTTTATGTTATTATACTTCAGTTCTGAATTTTCGGTATGTGATTACCGTTATGAATATGTAAAGGATAGTTATATATTTATACAGCTGTCTATTTTCTTCTGCATGTACCTTATCTCCATTCCCCTTTGCGAATTTGGATCTTTGAATCCTCCCCTTTTCAGTCACTGTTATTTCAATTTGTTTGTATGTATGCTGAATGTTTATTACTATCTTGCTATAGCAATTCTCTTCTTATTATTTAAGCTTATAATGCCCTGTTCTTAGTAAGGGCTGCACTCTGCTTCTATTTGCCTGATAGTCACTTTACTGCTAATTATGTATTTTTGTTATTGTTATTTTGTTTTAAGTGAGTTGACCCCTTTCAAAATTTCCTATAGTGTAGGCCTCATAGTGGAGAATTCCCTCAATTTTTTTATGTCTGGAAAGGTCTTAATTTCTCCTTCATATCTAAAGGGGAGCTTAGCTGGATACATTATTCTGGGCTGGTAGTTTCTTTCACTTATAGTTTAAATATTTGATTCCATTCCTTTCTGGCTTGTAAGGTCTGCACTGAGAAGTCCGATGATATCTAATGAGTTTTCCTTTATAAGTTACCGTTTTTCTTCTCCCTGGCTGCCCTGAGAATTCTGTCTTTGTCACAGATTTTTGATAACCTTAACACAATGTGTCTTTGTGAAGGCCTTTTTGGGTTGAGATAATTGGGTGTTCTGTTGACTTCTTGAATTCCAAGCTCCAGCTCATTCCTTAGATTTGAGAAATTCTCATACACTATTTGTCTAAAAATGCTTTCTAGTCCCTGCTCCTTTTCCTCACCTTCAGTAATGCCCATTAGTCTTATGTTTCCTCTCCTGATGGTTGATACAGCTAGTTCTTGTATTTCTCTTTCACTATTTTTTATTCTTTGGTTTCTCTCTTCTTCCTTCTGATTTATTTCTAGATTTCTGTCTTTGATATCCTTTCCTCCATTTGTTCGACTCTATTTCTCAAGCTTGCTATTTCATTTTTCAAGTCTTGCAGTGTGTGTATTTTTTTTTTTAGTCCAGAAGACCTATTCTGTTCTTTTTGAGGGTTTCAATCTCCTTGCTCTGCTCATTTAGTTGTTTTTGCAATTTCTGAAATTGTTGCTATGACTCATTTCAGAACTCATTGAGTTTTTTCAGAAGTACCGTGCTGAATTCTCTGTCACTTGTCACATATTTCTATGTCCGTAAGCTCATTTTCTGGAGATTTTCTCTTTCTTTCTGAGATGTGTTGTCACCTTGATTGTTCATGGTGTTTAATAGATTATTTCTCCACCTGGGCATTAATGGAAGTGTTGTTTTTCCAGAATGAAGATTTATTATATAAAGTTTTCTCTCTAGTCTGCTGCTAAGAAGGTACTCTTCTTTTCTTTTCCAGTGGTGGTGTCTAAGCCTCTTGGATCCCTAACAGTTTTCAGTAGCATTTGCTCAGATTCCCCTGGGCTTCCTCTGTGACTGGTCTTGGAGGATTTTGGGGGAGGGACTCTCTGGGTTGGGAGTTGAGGTCTCGGTTTTGCCACCACAGTTGGTAAGAATCAACTGTTGTTTCTCTGTCTGCTGCTTCTCTGCTCTCTGCCCTGATGACTGGGCTCTGCAGCCAGCCAGCCATGGGGGCCCACAACCCTCCCAGGCTCAGCTGTTCAGGGAAATCACAGCATGAACTCGTGGCTTTTTCTCCCCTCCCCCTCCTCTTGCAGGGAGCTCCAGAGGCTCAAGAGGTAGCTGCAGTCTCTTCAGGTTCACTCAGATTCCCCTGGGGCTCTGCATTATTTGGTCTTGGAGGGTATGGGGAAAGGGACCCTCTGAGTTTAGGGTTGGAGGGTGCAGCTCAGCCTCGGTTTTGGAACCAGGGCCAGTGATAATCAACTGTTGTTTCTCTGCTGTCCTGTCTGGCTTCTCTGCTTTCTGTCTTGATACTGAGCGCTGCTGCCTGATGTGTAGAAAAGTCCTGGCACTTCCAGGGAGGACTGATCAGGGAAGTTGCCGCACCTTCACCCCTTCCCTTCCTCCTGCAAGGATCTCTGGCGGTTGCAAGAGGGAGCTTCTTTATCTCCCAGTTCACCTCCCGACATTCAGGGTTCTGACCTGTGGTAGCTCTTATGTGCAGATCCCATGCTCGGATGTGTTGGTGTGCAGTTTGGGTGTTTTTGTTTAGTTTTAGATGTTCAGCTTATTGTTGTTTCAAGGGGATAGATCTGAGGACATCTCTCTGCTATGTTTTCCTAGAATCTCCCCAGCTTTTTTTAATGTTATGAATTATCACAGTAAATTGTTGCAGAAAGTGTAACCTGGTTTGCATGATAACACATATTATTACCATATTTGTCATGTTATTACCATGTTTATAATGAAATGAGTCTTACAGTTAAATTTTAAATTCATAAAAAATATAAGGTATATCATCTATAATGAAAGATTTTCTAAACAATCAATAAAAGTGCACATCATAGAAGAAAATATAGATAAATTTAATTTTGTTTTAAACTTCTTTGCTAATAAAATCATTTAAAAAAATTAAAAAATTAAAAATATTTCTTTGTTGAGAAAGTGTAGCTACAAAAAGTAAAGCCTCAAGTTACAAGAAAGAAAATATTTTAACTAATAGATATCCAGAATTTATAAGTAAATCAAATATCAATATGAAGAAAAGACCCCAAAAGAAAAATAGATAACACATGATTAATTATTTAATAGAAGAGGGAATGGAAATAGAGAATGAATCTATGAAAATATGCTCAACCTCATTATAATGCAAATTAAAATTATAAAGAAAAACACTTTATATAAGTTAAATTAGAAGGAGAAGAGAAGGAAATCTGAAGATTACAAATTTTTGTAAAAATATAAGCAAATGGTATATAAATACATAGTGCTGGAAAGAATGTAAGTTGATGCAACCACT
>NW_011919315.1:0-1561 GCF_000151845.1 Pteropus vampyrus | reverse complement strand
AAAATCTTGAAGGTTTCTCCCCAGCCCAGGAGATCTGCTTCCGACAGCCAACGTGTGTGTCTGCTGGCCTCGGAGCGGCTCGGTGTGAGCTAGGAGCGGAGCGAAAAGGGACTGTGGCCCGTCTGTCTGACCAGCTGTCACCCGAGGGAGTCGGGGACCGCGGAAGGACCTGGACACCGGCTGCCCCAGGGAACGACGGACCGTGGAAACGTGACCCGATCTGAGGGCCAGCAGGAATGAGCAGTGACATTGCCAACACGCTTCTGGGCCATGTCGCTGCACCGTGTTGTTAGGAGTGTCCTGTGGAGCTGGAGATGTCCTGCGTCGTCTCATTCAGAAGCGGCCGAGGTCCCTTCCAGGCCACGTTGCTGTGACCGAAATAACCAGGCCCAACTCGAGTGCTCTAATCCAAGAGACAGTTCATTAGCCGGCGGCTGTCCTTGCCAAGGAGCAGCCCCGAGACGCAGGGGCACAAAGGTTTTAAGCCCTCGATTCCATCCCCCACATCCTTAATTTTTACACAAAAGACTATATCTCCTCCATTCATTAACTGATAACTAAGAGGTGGGTAAGCAAGCAGGGGTACAGAAGCAGAATGCGTCATTGTTAAAATATTTTGTACCTATAGGCAGTGATCCGGCCAGTAAATCCCTCTAGTTAATAAATTTTTAGCAGATAACTAACTAGAAGTGAGACATGGCGGTTAGCACGTACCATGTCTTATCCTTAACCTATTGTTTCTAAAGATGAGGTCACTACAACGTGTCTCCTCTTCCAATCTGGCCTCAGATCAGGGTGCATTTCCATGTCCCCCGCTCCCTCCTCTAATTCTTATGTCGAAGCTTTAACCTCTAGTACCTCAGAACGTGACTACGTTTGGAGACGAGGCCTTTGGAGAGACGACCAACTAAATACGAGGCCAGCAGGACGGGCCCTAATCCAATCTGACTGGTATGGAAGAGGAAGTCAGGACAGACACGCAGGTCACAAAGAGAAAGACCCGGAGGGCCACGGCAGGAGGGTGGCCATCTGCAAGGCGAGGAAAGAGGCCTCAGGAGAAAGCCGCCCACCCTGGTCTTGGACTTCCAGCTTCCAGAACTGTGAGAAAATAAACTTCGGTGGTTTCAGCCGCCCAGACTGTGGCTTGGGCCATCACGGCGGCCCAAGCGAACTAACACATCCATTATGCGTTCAGGTCTCTTCATGCAAAGAAAACACCCCCTGTGCACGGAACCAGCTTCTCCATTAGATGTGGGAACTCTGACGGGGCCGCCCCACCACGAAAGGCCGCCGCGAGCTGCCTCTCGGGGGCTGTGGCCATGCCAGGCCCCGCCTTTCCCCCCGGACGGCCAGCAGAGGTCAGGTGGACGGTCAGGGCAGCCACAGAGCCCGCGATGCCTCCCTGGAACTTCCAGAAGCGTCTGACCCGTCCCTCCCGCTCACAGGTGCACCTGTTCATTCAATAAACGCTCGTCGAACAGCCACTTGCCGACGCATCAGGTGACGGCGAGCAAAACGGTCCCGGTTTATGAAGCTGACATTTGAAAGAGGGAGAAAGGCT
>NW_011919314.1:0-4106 GCF_000151845.1 Pteropus vampyrus | reverse complement strand
TTCATTTGCCTGACGGGTGTGTTTTTCTTCCTCGCCACGGCGGCCTCTGTTACTGCCCCATCCTTGTGTGTAAGGCCTAAGTTTTTAGAGCGGTTTCGCGTTCACGATGAAGTGGAGAGGGACGGGGCGAGTCCCCGCACGCCCCCCGCCCCCCACCGCCTCCCCGAGGACGAGCATGACCTGCAGCGACGCCTGTTATCACCTCCTGCCGCCCGTCCTCAGGAATGGCGCTGGTCTTCACCCTGTGGGCCTGGGGAGTGTGTCCGCAACACGTCCACCGTTACCGAGTGTTCTCAGTGCCCTAGAAATCGCCGTGCTCTGCCCATTCCCCGCCCCGGGAGACACCGGGTTGGCTCCCTGACCTGCTGTCACCCAGTGAGGACCACCGCAGGGCGAGATGCGTCACCGCCTCTCCGTGGCCCCGGCTGGTTCCCGTGCACGCCCTGCACCGATGCCCGTGGACGAGGAGTCCGCCAGGAGGACGCGGGCCTGCCCCTGCTCCAGCTGGCTCGCCTCCGGGCAGAGGCTCTGTGTCCTGGGTCACCACCCACGCTGGACAATGCAGGCCAGAGGCCAGACGGGGAGAAAGGTGGCCGTTTCCAGGGCTCGAGCCCCTTCGCCCAGCTGTGCCCGGAGCGAGTTCACCTCACGCTCTTCCAGAGCCTTGGACTTGTAATGACCCTTTGGCTTCAGCCGGTTTGGGTTGAGTTTCTGTCACAGGCCATCAGTGCTGCTGTACTGGGTCAAGGAGACAAGGGGACAATTCAGGCAGCGTGGCGGGGACATCTAGGGGCTTGGTTTTCTGTTGCTGTTCGTTTTTCCCGCGAACTCGTCCGACGTGTCGGTCGGTGGTGTCCCTGACGGTTCCCCTGCCCCGTGATAACGCAGACTTCCCCGCACGAGCCGTCTGGCCGCCCCCCAGCACGTGCGGCCACCGAGTCAGGCAGGAGCTCTCCCTGTGGGGTCGGGCTGTGAAGGGGTGGAGGTGAACCCTGCCGCTCATTCCCTCTCCCGAGGTCGGCCCTGGTGGCGGTCCCCTCTCCCCACCAAGTCCCCCTGCTCAGGCCGCAGCCCCGCTCTGCCGGCTGGTCAGCATCCGCACCCGCCCCTCCCTCGCATCCTTTATGTCACCTGTCTGGTCCGCTCGCATGTCTCTCCACCGTGTTTGTCACAGTTTGCACAGAGCTCTGCTCGGAGGTCACGCTGTGGAGCCTCTTTCGACACAGCTGAGGCACCGAGATGGCCCGTCTCTGGTTCTGCTCCCACTGTATTTTTTCCCATGGCACTGACATAACACCCGCCGTGAAGGTCACCATCTTCTTAGTCTTCCCAAGACCGAGGGGTCCCCGGGGTGCCGGACGTTCCGCGTTAAAAGCAAACTGGGACAAACTGGGACGAGAGAGTTCTCCTCCGCGACATCGTAATAGACCTTCCACACGGCGCTCGGGACCCCGCGAGTTCCTTGGACAGTGGGTAGGACCTTGAAACTGGGAGTCACACAGATGCCCGGCCAGTGCCGAGTCCATCCTGAGCTGGCAGGTGCCCGCTTCCTCTGGCTTTCGGGGCCGTCAGCGGTGTGGTAGGGTGACCTGCATTTTGTAGGCTGTTCAGATCATTAAAAGACTTAAGTCACGTAGCTGATCGATGGGCCTGTCAGTAAAGTTGGGAACCACCTAAGGCTGGTGAGGACTCGGGTGCCACGAGCAGACCACCCAGTACGGTGCCTGGATGGACTGAGCGTCCGGTTGACCCGTGTTACTACTATTTGAGCATCTCTACCTAGAACATGGTAGGTGCCAGACGTACATTCAAACCCAGAAAATACGTGTTCGTGCAGCATTAATGATGTCACTCGGAGTGTGATAAGTGGGACAAGCAAGTCAGTGAGAGTGATAGCAAATAGTCCAGAAAGGTTTTTCTTGTTTAAAACTTGGAAAAGCAGGAGTTGGCTGCAAGATTCCTTCCTTTTTAGACAAGGTTTTATTTTTCTTGCTTTTTAAAAAGCCAGAGTCAACAGTTTTCATGGTTTGGAAAAAGAAAATATTTTCCGTATGCAGGCAGGGTCAGTTTCGGCTCATAACCCCTAAAATACCCGTTTTTCACGACTGATGAAATAAAAGCATTTCCGGAGAAGGGAGATAGCTTCCCGAGGAAGTGGGGCTCGGGTCGCAGAAGCACGCGGTTCTGTGACGATCGGGAGGTCTCAAGGGAACGCGCACACAGTCTCGTTTGCCGTCGCCACAGTGAAACGTCCTCTCCACCAGTGCGTCTAAAACTTGTACCCAGCACAACTGTGCAGATGAAAACCTCCATCGTTCCCGTCGCCTCCCCCTCTCAGGCTTGTCACGGAAGTGTCCAGGGAGGCCCGGTGTCACAAGCGTGCTCACGCCGAGGCGGGTCCTGTCCCACGGTGGGGAAAACGGGCCAGAGGGTGGCGTGGCTCAGGGGCCCGGAGGGCTGTCCAGGGCCAGCCGGATGGCTTCCAGCACGTCGCTGCTGTGTGAAGTGCACACATGTGTCTGGGCGTCAGTGTTCGGGTAGTTCTTCAAGTATCAAATGTGCATGTGGGTATTTTTGTCTTTTGCGACTCCTTTGATTAGCTATTAGCTAGCTATTGATTCCAGGCTCCGTGCAGATTAGCAGACTAATCAGGAGTCTAACCATTGCTACTAAAACCCTGTTGAGTTACTGGATGGTGCTCTTAAGACACAGCGTTTAGTTAAGTCACATTTTTAATTCCAGGCAAAAACTGTAGTACAAACGTGGTCATTTCAGATTTTTAGAACTCAGTAATTGTAAGCAGAGGTTTGCCTTTAACCTAACAATAGTGTGTGGTTTTTTTTTTTTTTTTTTTTTTTTTTTAGTGTAGAATATATTACTTTTCTCTTGAAACAGGTGGCTAACTCTGGCTTGCTTCCTGAGACAAAGGGCCACGTGACGGACACAGGGTGGTTGTGTAGAGTGCGGCCGACGGGCCTGGGCCTGTTCTGCCTCTGACCAGCTGTGCAGTCTGGACCATGCTCAGCCCTTCCCAGGGCGGTGTTTGAGACCTCGCAGGTGTAGTCGACTGCACCTACCTGTGGCGATGCCGTGAGTGTGAAACGCTGGGTTTAAGGCTGGCCGGTGAGCGTGGCATCTTCTAAGCACCCAGCGAATTCGCCCCCTGACACCATCTTTGCGACGCACACAGACCAGGTTTGATGAAGCAGTGACCATTATGCTGGACCGTTGACAGAACCCCGTCCCGTGTACTGAGTGACCCACCTTCCCTCTGCCACCTTTCCGAGGGGTCACGTGAGCTCCGTGTTTTGGCGAGCCGGCTGCGTACTGTTTGTGAAAAGTCAGATGTGGAAGTCATTCCAACCACCTGTGCCCGTTCGGGCGGATTCCAGAGGGAGCTCTGAAGGGCGCCCTCCGCTTTGTGATTTAGGGACAGTGGCACAGATGTTCCACGCTCGTCTTCACCGTCCTCGGTCTCTCTCCCCCTGCTTCTGAACGGAGGTCCCAAGCGCTGACATGTGACCGGCCTGCAGCAGAGAGAGGAAACGCCGGCGTCGGTGACAGCGTGACGCGCGTGTGTGGCATGCTCCGTGGCAGTCGCGTTCGCGAGGCTTCCTGTGTGACCGCCGTGGACAGCTGGCGTCCTGCCTGCAGGACACAGCCCTTCAGACGTGTCTGCTCCCCGCACCCGTGGTCTTCACTTAGGAAGAAGGTCCTTTTCCTTTCCTTGGGCTCATCTCGAGGGGTCACCCGCCAGTTACCAGCATCTACCTTAAAGTTCCTAGTACGTTGCCCCCTTTTGTTATTTTATTTTTGAAGGTAACGGTCAGATCCCTGTAACAACGGTAGATGCTGTAAAAGTAACGCGCGTGTGCGTGTGTGTGTGCGTGTGCGTGTGTGTGCGCGTGTGTGCGAGTGCGTATTAGGCTCTTGTTAATTCACAGTTCCATTAACCCCACTCAATTTTTTTTTTATTAGTAGCAATTTACCAGTCTATTGTAGTTTATATTATGGGCTGTAGCTGAAATGAATACTTAAAAAAAAAAAAATTACTGTTATTCAAAGCAGTAGTCTTTTGTTCTTCCACGTTAATGAGCTTTTACAGA
>NW_011919313.1:0-1054 GCF_000151845.1 Pteropus vampyrus | reverse complement strand
ACGAGGTTAAATTTTTTCACAGGGCCCCATACAAGATTCACACAGGTTTGGTTAGTCGCCCCGCCCCTCAGATAAGAGCATATACACGATAATTAGATGGTGCTAGGAGGCACTCAGTCCATGAGGGCTGAGGCATTATAGTAAGGGAGGCGCCAGGAGTGTGCGGCAGCGGGTTGAGGGATGGCGTTTAGCACAGTGCACGACAAGCGGGGAGAGCCACGTCCGGAAGCGATCGGGCAGTGGCCTGTCCGCACACATAACGCCACACAGCACGTTGCACCGATCGCATCGGTGTGGCACGCGGGGCACAGTGGTTGGAGAGAGAGAGGAGAGAGGCCAGAGAGGCCCTGAGCCCCTGCCAGGCTCCTTGGGCAAAGCGCGCCCCAAAGCGGATCCTAGGAAACGGGGAGGCCAAGAGGGGGGAAGGCAAGCGGCGGTGATGGTGTCCAGATCTGAGCAGGAACGCGGAGTCCATGCAGGAAGGAGCAGAGGGGAGGGGCGGGAAAGCGCCCCCCGGGAGCCGTTGGGCCGGGGCCGGGCCGGGCGCTCGGACGCCCCCGCCCCTCGGGGCCTCGTTGCGCTGGCCCGGCCTGGGCGTGGGGCCGAGCTGCCTTCTTCTCCATGCAGCGAGCCTGGCGCAGTGCGTCCAGCCGGGCCTGGTCCCCGGCAGCCCCCAGCCGCGGGCTCCAGCTTCCTAGCCTTCCCTGGGGGTGGGGGTTAGTTACAAAGGTTCCTGTGGGTCTCTGGAGTGGGGAGCACGGCGGCCGCTTCTCATCTGAGAGCAGTCCCAGGGCCCGGCCCGCCTCCGGCCCCGCACAGGGGGGAATGTCCAGAGGTGCTGTGTCACCACCTGGTCTTCTAATTTGGAAGGAGTTGGAAAGGCCTTTTTGTTGATGAAAAGTTGGAAACAGTGGCACATATCTGCAAATATCGAAAGAATAAAGATTTTGGCAAGTTATACTCAAGCCCCGCATAAGCTGGTCAGCACTGGTGAGGGCAGAGACCCAGGCGCCTGGGCAGAGGCGGCAGCGGGTGAAGACAGGAGAGGAGGAGG
>NW_011919312.1:0-974 GCF_000151845.1 Pteropus vampyrus | reverse complement strand
TCAGCAGCTGGGACGAGCGCCCCTATTTATACTCACGCCGCAGTCGGACTGAACAGTAACAAGTGTTTTAACCCAAATAATTTTTTTTCAGAGGATGTTATGAAACGGTTTGGGGAGAAATGAAGATGCATGGCTTTCTCTTTTGAAAGGGTCGTCTCTGGCCTCCCGGCGGGAGGCGCGTCCCTTGCGCTGCCAGCGGCCCTTCATCCTGCCGGGGTCACACGGGGCTCCCGCGCTGGGCCCGCAGGGGGAGCGCCGAGGACCCTCGCGCCGGCGCCGCGCTCCGCTGGGGAACGAATGCCTGGTCGCCGTGAGCGCACGCGCGGATCGCTCTTCTCCGGTGAGTGACTGAATCACTGTCTCCAGGCTCCGGGAGGGGACCGCTGTGACGCGGAGATGGAAACGAAGCCGGCTTCCGACCAGGACATCGTGGGAGCTCGTGATGCGCTTGGGTCTGTGCACAACGGACCCTTTCACAGTCCGGGCAACGGAAATGTCACATAATTCCCGAAGCACAATGTGCGGCTTGTCACCCCCTGCGACGTCTCAGTGGCCTTTGTGTGGCGAAGACAGGACACTGGAGCGGGGGCGGTGGCGAGAGGCCACATTCGCCCGCGGCCCCCGCCTGCCGCGCGGGCCTGGGACCCGCCGGCACCCGCACGCGTCCCCAGAGCAGCGTCGAGTGCAGGCCGCGGGCCCGGCGTCGCCGAGGGCCTGGGGCGGTCTGGCGCGGCGACGCGCACCGTGAACTGGTCCCGGTGAGTTCCTAGTCAATCGCTGTCGCAGTGTCCCCCGCAGCTAATACAGCAAAGGCCTCGCGGCGCAGCAGGAAGGAGGGGACCCAGTGGCTCCACTCCGGTCAGGAAATGGTCACAGCTTCAAACGAGCACTCCCGGGAGGAAAAGTGGAAGAGGCCAAAGAAGTGAGCAGGTGTCCAACTTCACCAGCTGCCAAGCCAAGCAAAGCGAACATGA
>NW_011919311.1:0-3073 GCF_000151845.1 Pteropus vampyrus | reverse complement strand
GTGGACTGGCGCTGTGTGGTGGGGACGTGTGCGTCGTCGCTCTGCTCATGCTGGCGTCTCCCTCCTGGTTCTCTGACGCCTGTCGGCACCAGCTCGCTGCCTGTCTGCTCAGAGCTCGGGCCCGGAGGCCCGGGGCTCCCTGTCGGAACTGTCTCCAGCTGAAAGTGATAGTGTCACTTGTACCGTCTCGTGTTGCATATCAGAGTCACCTTTCCTCGGTGACAAGTGATGCTGGTTTTATGCTGAGGAAGAGGGTGCAGTTTCCGTTCACATTTTTATATAAATATTGAATGTCTATTTAAATAAAAAAAATTGTCAACACACGCAGAAGAGGGTGCCGTCGTGACTGACGTGGGGCACGGTCTGCCACGTGCAGTAGGCAGATGGGGACCACGGAGACGGGCCACCCGTCAGGTCTGAGCGGAGCGTTTGCTGTCCCAGCCACACTGCGCCTCTGTCCCATTCTGCCACCGGCTCTCTGCCAGGCGTTCACGCGATGGCCTCTCCATCGCCCGCCCAGGACGTTTGCCTCTCGGATCTCAGCTCGCCCATCACACTCTCTGCGACGCCTTGCTCACGCCCCGGGCGGGCCCTCCCCTCTGCCGTTGGTCGTCCTGGGGTGGCGTTAGGTTTGGGGTGCACGTCCAGCTCCTTGCGTGCTTGCTGGTGGGCCACGTGGCTGATGCCGGCTGTGCCGTTGAAGTACAGGCTCCCTGAGGGCCCGTCTGCTTCAGCTCAGCAGTTACCCCGGAACCTACGTCTGGGTGGAGGTCGGCCTGGGACTGCCTTTGACGTGACACAGCATCTGGGGGAGGGGTTGAGGGGAGCTCTGGCTCCCAGTCACCCAAATTCACTAAAAGAGATGGGCAGCCAGCAGCTTTGGCTGTCTCAAGGGGAGCAGCAGGCGGTGGCAGCAGGCTGACCTGTGTGCTGGTGGGCATGAGTACTGTGGCCTCGACCGGTCCTGACGACTGATTTGCGTGCCTGTGGGGGAGGCGTCAGGACGGGCTTCGAGGTGTGGGTGGCTGGCGAGGCCCATCGCCCCGTCTCATAAACAGGCTGGTGCCGGCTCTGCGGCGAGCACAGAGCTGGGCTTTCATAACCTCACGGCTCTCACGGCGCCATAGTGGGGTGCTCCCGCCCCAGAGACGAGCATCAACAGCTCCCCGCCTGTCTGTGCTGTGACGCGGCCTCCAGCTTTGTCTTCCAGAAAAGGCACCTGCAGTCATCTGTTTACCCAGCCTCTGCTGTGACGGTGACGCTGAGGAATCTCTTGGGATTCTGGCTGTGTAAATAAATCTGCGGTTTTTTTTTTTTAAACATTTATTTCGAACTTGTTTTAGATTTACTGAAAAGTTGCAAAGATAACATAGCCAACCGTCACGTCTCTCGCCACGCTCGCCCCAGCGCCACGGCCTCGCAGACCCGCAGTGCGGCATCCGGAGCGGGAGGTGGGCGCTGGCGTGGCCGGGCTGGGCCGCGGCCTCGGAGCCCCAGCCCCGCCGCCCCAGGCCCTCTCTCTGCCTTGAACCGTCAGCCCCACTGTCTCCTCCACCTCTCTCGTCTTCGTGACCCGACACTCGTACCGGTCGGTAGTTTATAAATAGACCTCAGTCTGGGCTGCTTCAGCGTTGTCCCATGACGGGACTCGGACTGTGTGCACTTTTGGCGTGAGCTACACAAAACTGTCGTGTTCCTCTTGGGCAATTACCTGAGTGCTTCATGATGCCACATCTCATCACGGGCGACGACCCCATGACCACAGGTCGGGAAGCTGGCGTTTGCCGGGCTTCTGTGTGAAGTTACCATCTTCCCCTCTGTGCTGGGACCCAAGACTGTGACTTTCAACCCGACAGCAAGGCCATGGGGGCAGCAGCTTTGGGTCCCCTCCCCAACCTCCACTTAAAAAGTGGAGCGGTTGACACGGCTAGAGCAGAGCCCCATCAGCAGCCTGGTGGCAAGTTTTAAAGCAGGGAACAGAGATGACGCCTTCTCCACTCTGCCTTCAATGTCAAGGCCTACTCGGATCGTTTTGCTTTCCTGGTTAAAAACTGTCGGGTGGGCCCAAAGGGTTGTAGGGAGATGCCCCACGCTAGGACTGCGCCCTCCGTCACCATTTCCCGTCTCACGTGCTCCTGCGTCCCCACCCTCAGGCGTCCTGTGTCGGCCGGGACGGCAGCTGGCCCCTGTCCTCCCAGCCAGGATGTCCGCCCCCTCCTCCCCGCTTCCTGGCAAGAGCTGCTCTGCCAGGTTGGCGTCACGGTCTCATCTCCCCGCCGGCCGCAGCCTGTCCCAGTCTGCGGGGGGTCCCCCCTGAGCTGCCGGGTGGATACCCCCACGTCCCCCCTTGGTCTCCCGGTCCCGCGTGTGGCAGATCCTGCACCGGGGTCCTGCTCCTTTGTCGCCATGAGCAGTTCGCAGTCTTCCCCTCAGGAAACACCTTCATTAACTTCTCTCTGCTGTGACGAAGCAAACTGCAGAATGCTGTCCCTCCCTGGACCCTGGGGACATGGAAGTCACCACGAGGCGCAGTCCCCGGAGACATACTCCGAGGGTTGGGCGTTTGTTCCCTGGCGCTCAGGCACGTGCTCAGCGCCGTCTCACCAGGGGACCCGTGGTCCACTGTCCAGTGACATCACGAGCAATCAGGTGACGTGCCTGCTTCATACGGGGGCTTCTGCCCTTGGCCTTGAGTGCGATGGTGACAGTAGTGACTTTCGGGAAGCGGCGTGACACGTGTCTCTTCACGGGTGCTAGGGCAGTCACAGAAAGGCAGTGACGAGCTCGGGTCTTCAGAGTCTCAGCCCGCATTGTGGACAGAACGAGGGGCTCCCTAGCACCCCAACAGCTCTCCCTACTGAAGCCTGCTGGGACGATGGCGACGGTGGCTGTCTCGTCTCACTGGTCTGGGAGGCGGAGCGCCTGAGTGAGCCACGCTTGGCTGAGATGCATCTCCAGAGCACTGGGCCGTGGCCAGCAGGGCGCCGTGTGTTGGGAGGTGGCCGCCAGCACAGGCGCTGTTTCTCGCGGCGGAGGGCACAGCCAGCATCCCAGTTGTTGCTCCTGACTTTAC
>NW_011919310.1:0-1545 GCF_000151845.1 Pteropus vampyrus | reverse complement strand
GGGACACTGCCGTGGGCCGCCTTGACTGCCCTTGTGGTCCCCAGCTCCTTACCTGCCAGCGAAGGGCTATGGGGAGCGTAGACGTCTGTCCTGGCTGGGTCATACAAAGCACCCCAAGACCCCAAGTGGGTCCTTCGTTCCTTAGAAAGCAGACGGTGTCATGTGTCAAAGTCTCGGACAGTGAGAATTTGCATTTCAGACAGATGGGAAGTCGGTCTGGATCCAGAGGGCGGATGAGATGGGCCGAAGCTTTGGGGGTTGCTTTCCAGGGTGTGGGGTGCGGTGTTCCCTGACCCGGCCCTGGCACTTTCTCCCAGAGGGAGTGGAAAGTGGAGGTACGCTCTGCGGGCTCTCTGGCTTTCGTGGCTCACGCTACGAACCGTGAGGCGGAGTCCGCTTAGGCTTCCCGTGCCCGCTGGGTCGGCCCAGGAGCCGCATGCAGTTCAGGGTCTGCCCAGCGAGTGGATGGGGAAAAGGCAGGGTGACCTGTCGGGGTGACCTGAACAGCAGCCGGTGCTGCAGTCAGGGAGGTTCCTGTCAGTTTTCTCACAGGGTAATCGAAGAAGGTCTTATTATTATTATTATTATTATTACTTGTAAAAGTATAAAGAATTTATTCCTTTCATTAGTGATCAAAGGAGAAAATCAAGAGAAAATTCACTTTCACAGTTTCGGCCGAGGGTGAGAAGGGTTCCCCAGGCCTAGAGTCCACATGGGCGGGTGGGAAGTTAATTTGACTTGGTTAACGCTTTTTATTCAGGATAAGCTCCAGTTGCCGGTCTGGGAAGGTGTGACAGGGCCTAACGTGGAAGTCAAAATGTCACTGCTGGAGTGTGTGATAGGAAGTTAAAGCATCACAATTCACAGTATGGATCAGCGGTTGTAGCTTCGTGTGTTTATAAAGGACTCGAGTGAGTGTCGACAGTTGGGTGTGCGTGGAGCAGGCGTGACCCGCGTCCTCACCCACTGCTTCTCTGCACGTGACTAACGACCTCTTTGCTGTGGAAAATTCTGATTGAAATCACGCGAATTACAAACAGTCGTTTCCTCATTCACGGCAAAATCTGTAGAATGGCGGGTTTTCTGCTAGCGTTACTGTCGTTTCTCTGAAAATGAGATGTAGAGGAATTAATAATTTCCCTGGAGACACTTGAGATGCTGGAGGGACACTTATTTTCAGAACCCAGATCTTCAGAGCCCTCGGCCACTCTCCAAGGGCTACGCCTGGATTTTGGCACCTCGTTTTGCCTCTCAGTGAAATGCAGAAGCACTTAACCCCTTTTGGCTATTTTAAGGAGTGGCCAAGGACGGCACGTGGGGAGTACAGAGGAAAGGTCCCGCAGGGTGTCAGCTTTGCACGAACACACGTAGGAGTCAGTTCCTGCCCCGTCTCCGCCCCCCACATATATGATGTGGATGCCAGGCGGGGTGGGAATCTCAAATCTCTTCTAGGTCTCGATTCTTCGACTTCGGGGCACGGTCCTGAAATGAGCGACCTTCCTTCCCTCTCTCCCTCCCTCCCTCCCTCCCTCCCTCCCTCCCTCC
>NW_011919309.1:0-1259 GCF_000151845.1 Pteropus vampyrus | reverse complement strand
TCCTTCCTTCCTTCCTTCCTTCCTTCCTTCCTTTTTTCTTTTCATACGTTCTCCCTATTTTTTCAAGTGTGTTCACAAAACTAATAGCTAGGGCTCGTTCTACCAATCTGGCAAATTTTTCTTCTTCAACCGTTTTTACAGTCATTCTTCTCTCCCCGCCAACCCCTTCCCTGGGTTCTGAGCCCCGCGAGTTCATGTCCCTGAAGATGGAAAATACGCTCAAAAATGCCTGTTGAATGAAAGAAAACCGTGAGTGTTTTTCGGCGGCAGCCAGCTGAAAACACCGCTGGATGCCATCACACGTTACACCAGGAGCCTATTTGCCTTATGTCAGCTTCCTGTTAAAACCTGCACTATATTGTTTTTCTTTTTGAAATAGTTTCCTTCCGGTCGGCCCTCTCTATAAATCTCTATTTCCAGGTGGTGCTCCCTCGTAGTTCCCAGTTCATTGTCAGAGCGGTGACAATCCAGCCCTCCTGGATTTGGTCACCCCCCCCCCCGTCCCGGTTACCTTGGGTCCCACTCAGCCCTTACACAGTGTCCTTCCCCTCTGCGGGAGTGGTCTGCACAGTATCAAAACACTTCAAGTACGCAGAAACTTTCACAGTCAAAATTTCCACCAAGGGGAGGAAATATGCTGCCCCTGCAGATTTTGCTAATTATCTGTTGCCGCTGCCACCTCTGCTCTAAAGAGGACAAGGAGACTATTTTGCCAGCTCTGATCGGACAGTGGCTTTGTCCAGTCGAGGCCAGAGGTAATCATTAGTTTTAGCAACTGATGGGTCGGTCATTAAGACGTGCCTGTAACAACGCAATAGGAAGCGATCTCTTTTAGTGAACACAATTATTTTTTATTCGATTCCTGTTCTCTCTCGAAATACCATGTCAATAGAAATAAAAACACATTTCCGAAGCAAAAAAAAAAAAAAAAAAAAAAAAATGGTGGGTAGATCACAATTTTTGTATAGAGTTTTTTGTTTCAACTCACCTTGCTTAGTTGACAGACTGAGGCAAACCAGAACATGTGGTGCAGAGTGACAGTAGGGTCAAACCTCAAATGACCTCGTGCCTCGCTCATAACACCATTTAAAGGTTCATTCCCAAAACATCAGATACTCTGACAGGATAGATGCCCTTAAAACCTCCTCGTCTGTGAGTGCTGACGAAGCTCGTGATTATCTTAGCTTGACATCTGGGACAGTCAGAAACTGCTTTGGGATGCAGAGGAAACACAGCATAGAATTAGAGGGATGGTGGGA
>NW_011919308.1:0-14357 GCF_000151845.1 Pteropus vampyrus | reverse complement strand
AAGACAGAGGCCTGACTCCTTCCGCCTCTTTTGAAATTCATGCTAAATTGCAAGTGTCTTGGTCATTTCCCCCAAGATCATTTCTTCCTGTACAATCCACACATGCTGTTGCTGTATTCATCAAAATATTGAAGTAAGGTTTTTTACTTGATGCCAAGCAAACTTATTGGGGATATAACTGAGTTCTACATAAACTACTCCATTATATTGATTCACTAATTCTTTTTCAGTAAGTGTATAAAATACAGAAGATTTGACAACACTGAAATCTCATTATGTAGAATGGATGCTATCATCTGTGATCATCTACTCCCTGTCAATGTTTTCTATAAAGTATGTGTGTTTTATTGAGTCAGTGTCTGTCCACTGTCAATTTTTTCTATAAAGTATGTGTGTTTTATTGAGTCAGTGTCTGTCCACTGTGTCTGTCCGCACAGGACACGGACAATGGGACAGTTCCTTACATGGGGAGCACTGTCTCTCTCTACGCCAGCTGGGCAAGAGGTTCACTCTGAGTTCTCACTTGCCACGGTCCCTTGGGTACGTGCTGACGAGTTTCGCGTGTTTCTCTGGTCTTCTGTGATGCAATCTCTTTGATTTTTAACTTTTTGGGACAGAGGGTGAGGAGTGACCCCAAAACCAACAGGTGCTGATCCAGATTGTTCTCCACAGGGCCTCACACCTCTTAGAATCTATGTGCTGACCTGCACCATGTGGACTTTATATCTGACTTTCACACCAATGTATACATATGTATACATATGTATATGTATATTTCATCACCAAATTATACATACTGTGCATGAATGGGATAGGAAGCCTGTCCCTATGCTTTACTGTCTCTTTCTACTTTTAAAGACATGAGGACTCCATGGATATTTGGGCGGACTGACTGGCCCACCATGGAACATTTCTAAGAGAAGTTACTGTCTCAGGTTCCTGATCCTATTTAAACAGAAGCTTTCTCCTTCCTCCTTTCAGGTGGGGCTCACTGCATGCCCCACATTCTACCACTTCCCAGGACAGGTTTCTACAAATGCAGTCTACCAGCCCCATGATGCTTTGCCTCCCTGATACCTCAATTTAGCATCCTGCCATTATTTATCCTTCTGGCATCTCTTACAAGTTTGAATTACATAATTTTCTGTGTGACTGTTAAATACCTGTTTTTCTAACTAGACTGTAAGTTATGTGAGGGCAGGGGAGTCATTGGCACTTAAAACTTTCTGAAGATATACACTCCCCTTTGGGATTTCATGTGTTTGGATATAATCCTCTAGTCTTAACAGAATGCTTATCCATCACTTTTCGGCAGAGCACATCCTTCCTGAGGGAGATATTAACTCGACTACAAATGAAATCTTAACAATGAGGTGAGGCAGTACACAGGTGGTACAAATAAGGGATTCTGAATTATAACTGGGTCAAATTCTAGTATTCAGGCCAAATCCTTTACTAAGCTCAATTTCCTCATTTATCCAGCAACCATAATTCATTGCACAGAATATGCTACTCTCCTGGACTCTGGGACAGAACAGAGCAGTAACAACACTTGTAAGGTAAATGGTGATAAAATGAGAGGGATGGCGGATGAAAAAGGGAACTAGAGTAGGGAGTGTGTATTCTGAGAAAGGGGGAGGGTTTTCCATTGAGAAAAGGATGTCTGGTAAGGCTGCCAGAGAGGGTTGCATTTCTCAAATGAAAATACAGTGTCTATTTCTCAGGCTTACGGAGATGATTACTATGAAGAAGCACATATGCTTCAACAATCTTCTATAGGTCCACTTTGGACCTGGACCTAAAAGATCTCTAAGGAAGAGGCCTGGAGTCCAAACAGAAGGGGAACGCTCGAGGCCACGGGGAGAGCTGTCCACGGTCCCTCCAGGAACAGCGATCCCGCGCGAAGCTGGGCTCGGCGGAAACGCTGGTCAGGGAAAAACGCTGACACTGGTGGATTCGTGACGAGGGCGGCACTCAGGCGAGCCGCATAGTTACCGTGGCAAGGACGAGCGCCTCGGCAGAGGATGCACCCAGACTATCCGTTGGGCGGTTGGAGACAAGATGTGGCTTTCAACAGTGACAAGGCTGTGACTTTTGGTGGAGACAGTGGCGGGACTTCCGGCGGAGACAAGGGTGTGGCTTCTGGGGAAGATGGAGGCGGGACTTCCGGGGAAGGCCAAAGGTGGTGCTTCTGGAGGAAGGGATCTCTCCCTGGCCAAGAATCCTGGAAGATGCCACATATAGTGTGGTGGTGGCGGCTAAGCTTCGCGTTCCGCAGTCATCTAGAAGGGCAGGAAGTGGACCTGATTTCGATGGAGTCGTCCGAATGGCGCCACCTGTGTGCGGTGCTGCGTGGGCAGCACATGGGTGAGTGACTGCAAGCCAACATGTGGCAGAGTCGAGCCTGCACTTCCGACTCTTGGGGCACCGGATCCCGGCAGGCATGGACAGAGTTCAAGGAATGAGTGAGGGGTGGGGCTGCCCGTGTTACCTCCTCTCCGAAGGCCCGAGTTTTACTGCTCAGTACAAGGCCTGGTACACAGGAAGATTTCAGTATGTGGTTGTTGCATGAATAACCTCTGAGTCCGGAGACCTGGGTCTCATTTGGGCACCCTCCTCTCTGGTTGTGTACCCAGAATAGCAACAAGGAGCATAGCATATACCTTACACAACTTCAATCCTAATGAATGATTAAAAGAAGAGATAATTATGTGTACACATGCTCCATATGTCAGAGACTTCATCATCTGCAGTGTGGCCTTTGAGGAGACAATGACAGCAATGATGTGTGGTGGCCTGGGGAAAAAATGGGAAATGTAGAGTCAGGGTGGAAAGCCAGCATCTTGCTGCTCCTGGGATGATTTAGTGGAACCCCAGGATCCATTATTTTCCTCATCTCTATTTCCCACATCTCGTGACGCGCCCCACCCCCCACCGGCCCTACTGGTGGGTGAGTCTGTTTGGAGCTTGGTCAATCTCAAGAGCCAGGTCAGCAATGCTGTGGGAGCAAGGGCTTCCTCTTGAATTCTACCGGCCATGTAGAGCCCGGAGAAGCAACTGGACACAGGCGTCTCTCCCATGGAAGCACATTCAGCACCTCAAACTTGGGTGACTTGTGGAGGCTGAGATGAACTCAAGGATACTGGAGTACTAGCTGTAATGCCAGCGGAGTTGTTCTTTCTCTCTCAGTTCTGGGATGCCCTGTATATTAGGAACAAACATGAGCACAGAAGCACGAAGGTGCTTGTTTACTTTAGAAGGAAGAGAGTTTACTTCTTATGCATTGGCTAGAAAACACTAGCTTTGTCCCTGGAATAAGTACCAGGGAGGGAGTTGTGTGTCTCAATAGAGTACATCGATCATAGGTCATTAACGAAAACAACACCACCACCTCCTAAGGAGGATTCCCAGGCGTGCTAATCGAGCAATGGCTGAGCCCTGAGATTGATTGCTCTGTCCTAGGGAGAAGTGAGAAGAAGTCTTGTGGGAAAAATAATTTTTAAATAACAAAGCAAGAAGAGAGGATGAAAAGCATGGCAATCTCAAAGCCCACGGAAACAATTCTTCCGGTGACATCATTCAGAAGGAAAAAGAACATATCAGACTTCTACACATATTTTTTTTGCATAATTTCACATCTCTCTTCCTCAGTTTTCCAAGCAGAAGATGCCACTAACTGTTTCCAGACCTCTCTCCCATAGGATTTAACCTGTGTGTTGGTACCTACCTACAGTCTTCATCCTTGCTGCCAAAGTCAGAGAAGTTCTCTAACACATAATCCTTAGATACAGAAACATGAGCAAAAAAATTATTGAAAAGAGAGGCTCCCCCATTCCTCGACACTGACCACCGTTACCAAACTTCAAATCAGAGATGCTGAAGGAATCACCGTTTACCTTTTCACTTCCATTTGCCCATGACAGCTCTCACCTCCAAACATACCAACATGAAATTCCAGCTGTAACTTTCAAAGAAAACAACAAACAACATTCTGCAGAAGAACTATGCTCTACCAGACAGTGTGTAACTACTGCCATCATTTTGAGGTGCCCTCTTAACACAGGTATCGGTGGTAATAGACTCTCACTGGATAGTTTCCCTACCTAGTAAATTATGTCTGTCATCTAGCATGTATATGTTAACATTTTCATATTAGTAATTTTACTGAAAAAGTGAAAAGGCAACTTTTCTATCTCAGTGCAAGAAAGTGAGTTCACCTTGAGGATAAATGGGACCTCCACATCTGCGGTATCACTAGGGTGATCCTGCACCGGTACATTAGGGAGAAGAAAAAGACATAAGGTAGCTATCAGTCACTGGTAATGCAGCTCAGGACATACTTCACTAGATTTGTAAGGTGTGCTCATGAGATGAGAGTGTGTGGATGTGGGCATTTAATAAACATGAACTGAGTTGATGCAGAGTCATCCTCCTGGGTGGCTGAAGGAAGGGCAAAAAGAGGAGCAGGAAAGAAAGAGAAATGGAGCCTTTGACATTAAAGCCAGATGGATTCCAGTATATCTAACATAATCCTAAAGGGAAAACGAAAATGTATGCTATCTTTCAATGATAGAGTTTCATTGACTCCTCTTGCCCATTGTATACCCGGCCAAGTTCCCAAATTTTGGAATATTACAAGACCATCTCAGCACATGTATTCATATGTGCTGCTACTGTCTTCATCTTTGTTATTGGATTTTTAACCTTTGTTTTTTAATCAAGTATAATAATATGTATATTGTGGGTATATAGGTAAGTAGCTTTAGTAACATTCATAATATATGGACCATCTCTACTACTTCTACTCAAATGTGTCATCCTATGCCACATAACCTCTGATCCCATTAGGAAATCACCCCACTGCTCCACCCCCCCCCCCCCATTTTATTCCTTGATCATTTGTACTTTCTATCACAATAATTTGCTTTTCCAGGGAACTTCTATACATTATTTGTCTTTTTTTTTGACTGCCTCATGTCACCAAGTATGAATAGAATTCCATTACGAGTACCCATCACATTTTATTTATACACTCATGGACAGATTTAGAGGTTGTTTCCATCTGTTGATTACTATGAATAACGGCACTATGAACACTGGCGTACAGATAACTCTATGACAGTGTAATGGTGATGCACGGTACTCTGGTCAAAGAATGTCCCAGGACTGAGTGAAATTGAATGTACACTCAGGAATTTTTAATAAAAATATATCTATATCATTTCACTAATTTTAACAACTGTATCACACAAATGTAAGATGCTATGACTATGGGAAATGGGAAGTGTAGAATATGGGAACAAGGTGTATTATCTGATCAACATTTATGTTGATCTAAACCTATTCTAATTAAAGTGTCTCTCTTTTTACAACTCAGGAGAGACTGCATCAGAGAAAGATCTATTCAGCTCATCTCCAAAATCAAATAATTCCTGTGCATTAGCTAGAGAACCGGCTTACTATTGAACGTGAACCACATTTTGGGTTGTCGATGCATCTTTTCTCTATAGCTACAGCACTACCAATAGAATGGAGACATTTAAAATGCACGCATGCAATTAAAAAAACAACATGGCTTAGAATTTATATAATTTTCTCTTAAAATGAAAACAGTGAATAATTATCCCTGAATTGATTTAATGAGCATATTTCCACAGTACCTTCCTCCAGTTGTGCTGAGGAATTTACCCTGTGGTGTGGCCGGATATAAAATCTTTTGATCTCTTCTTCCTCATTTAGAAGCTGCACATGTATTGGGAAAGTCCTTGAGACCTGTTGTGGCCTCAATATCCTGTTCCCAAATCTGCAAATGTTAAGGTGGCCTACTTGTTAGTATTATGTGATGAGACTAAAAATGATTACATACAGGCAAAGCTATGAGAAAAATAAGTGGCTGGTCTTAGGTAATTGTTCTGTAAGTGTCCGATCGTTGAATGACAAGTATAAGCCAGACACTTGGTAGCAGCTGAATCCAGAGCGGGGACTGGAATGGCTCCATAGCAAGGGACGGTGGAAGGTTACTTTTATCATTTGCATGGGGGCGATGCTTTCCAGTTCATGGAGAGTATCTGTTATCATCTACTGAAATCCCCACATCAGCCTTACAGCAGGGAAGGCAAAGCAGGAGCTGTGACTTGTAATTTACACCAAAAAGCATCGAAGTTTATAGAGATTAAGCAGTTTTCCCAGAGACACAACATAGATGAGTGTAAATCAGGGAAGAAAACATGATGGTATCCTGGGTCCAGAGATCCTGAACATCTAAAACACCTGAGACCATGCCCTTGGTGCCTGAACGATGACATGCCCTCAGTGTCTTCATCAAATGTTCCTGCCTCCATGTTTTTGTGGGAGGGAGATGATGTCCTGTAGGGGGAGGCTGAGCCTTGTAGAGTCCAACTTTCTAATGGAGACCCCACTTCTACTTTTCTGGCTGTGACCCCAGAAACAAAGTTTCTTTTGAGCAAAGCAACTCAAAAGGACCAGGGAAGTCCCAATTGTGGCCATATTCCCCCAGCGTCTGCCTACTGTCAGCTGTCTCACATTGAACCTTCCCCGTGACCAGGTAACCACACTTAGTCACCGTTATCTGGCTGATGCCCTAGCCAACTCAGTACACTCTACACCCACTCCACGTGACACATTGACCATAAACTAGCTTCTCTTTCATTGAGCAACCCTGGATGAGCACTTAATGCCCATGTACCGGGATACTGGTCTTCTGTGTAGGTGCTTTGGTGATTCAGTGTATTAAGGCTGAAACCTCCACTGTCTGCTGACTATTAGTCCGAGCAGCCTGTGCTATGGCTGACTGACAGCAGGTAGTGGCTTCACTAGTGCTCAGTGTGCTGCCTCCCTGTGCATTCCTTCTTCACTACAGTCTAGTATCTACAAACTCTTCATGCCTTCTTAGACAGTGGTATGAATTAAGCAGACAATCATGGGGTTCAAACAATGACCTCAGCAAACACTATCAAGAGATGAGGTGCCTGATGGGACTGCGTAGGGATCTCTCGACATTAAAGTTCCCCAAACGAGTCTGCCCACCTTATTCAACTGAGTCGGGAAGAACGTGAAAAGCTAGAAAGGCAGAAATTATAATGAAGAACCCAACTTGGAATCAGCAGGCACATCTTCTCCCGGTGGATCCCCTGATCGGCTGCTCAGGCAACTTCTTACTTTCCTCCCAGGTTCCACAGATTCCATCACAATCTTCCTCCTGTGGCCGCGAGAGGAATGGGTATTCATTCCCTGGGTAAATGTACTCATGACGCCTTAAATTGGCTTCCTTAGAGTGTTATTATCCTCTTGTTTCCACTTTTTGTGTCACAAGCAATAGGAGATACCCTAGTATTTATTATTCTGGGTTTTTCTGAACTATCTTGACAATGGGGAGCAAAGAAGGAGACTCCTTGTGTTTTGTGACTTCAAAACACAAGACAAAGCTTTCGTAATCAAAACAGCATGGTAGTGGCATTCAAAAGAGGCAGATAGATCAATGGAAAAGAATAGAGAGTCCTAAATAAACATATTGATAGGGCCAAATGATCTTTGAGAAAGGTGTCAGGTTGACACAATAGATAAAGGATAGTCTCTTCAACAATCCAGAAAATGACACCTAGAGAATGTGAGTAAACATTTGCAAAGTTTATATCTGAATAAGAGATGATATTCAAAATATATATAAAAATCTAACACTCAATTGCACAAAACAAAACCAAAAACAATATAACCTGATAAAAAATGGCCAAGGACTTTAAAAGACGTTTCTCCAAAGCAAGCATTCACAGTCCATAAAGCTACTAAAGATACCCTACATTGCTAATATCAAGGACATGCACACCAAAAAGACCATGAAATAGTGCCTCTCTTCCATCGGGATGTGTATTATCCAAAAGAAAAAAAAAAGGAGGTAACATATTGGTGAGAAGGTGGAGAAACTGCAACCTTTCTACACTGTCGGAGGGAACATAAAATGGTGAAGCCATCATGCAGAACAGTATTGAGGTTCCTCAAAAATTTACAACAGAACTTCAATGCGGTCCAGCTGTCACGGTGTTGCTCTGCATCCCAGGGAAATGAAATCCCGGTCTCGAGGAGATAACCGCACTCCTGTGATCATTTCAGCATTATTCACAGTAGCCCAAATCCAGAAATGCCCTGTGTCCATCAACAGATGAATGGATTAAAAAAAAAACAGTATATACATTCAAGGGAACATTATTCATCTTTAAAAACCAAGGAAAATCAACCATTTGCAGCAAAAGGAATAAACCTGAGGGCATTATTGTAAGTGAAATAAGGTCACAGAGAAACAAATACTGTACAATTCCATTTAGGTGAGTATTTAAGTTTGTCACATGCATAGAAACAGTGTAGAAGCCTGATTGTCGAGAATCGGACAAGGATGAAATGGAGCTACATAACAGGCAGACAGTTTTCCTCATGTGTGTTGAAAAAGTTTTAGAGGTCTGCCTTATGACAATATGCATGCGGTTATCAATGCTGTACTGTGCACTGAAACGGGGATTAGAGGTTTGATTTCATGCTGTGTACTTTTTCTCATAAAACAATAAAATGAAATGAAGTGAAATAGCAGAAATGAAAAGAAAGAAATAAAGGAGATACGGAAGGGAGAGTGGGGGTTGCTAGGAAGGGAGTAAGAAGAAGGCAGGCTATCAGAGAGGGAAGGAGAAAGGGTCTGGTTGTCAAACAGCAGATAGGGGAGAACACAGAGAAGGAGGAAGCTCCTCTCTCCAGGTTAAGAGATGCTGGGTCTATACCATGTTCGCCCCAGCAAGATGGCCCTCTCTTTTCTCATCCCCATTCAAGACGCGGGCAGACGTCAACCTCGGTCTGGGACAGGCTAGGCTCAGGTGACCGTGTTATACTGCCTGTCCTGATCTCGAAGCCACCTCCTGGTCACCATGGGGCCTTGGTGCTCTTCCTGAAACTTCCTCTGCTCCTCTAAGTCGTTTCCCTTTCAAGATCCAGCTTAAGCCTCTCGGAGCTGTCCTTGCAGATGGAGTCCACTGGTGGCTGTCTCTGATTTCTTGGAGACTAGGTAGTGCCAGCTCTCATTTTAACATGGAATCACGCCCACCAGGCTTCCCTTCAGCTCCACTACGAAGCTGTGATCTAGAGATTAAGGGTTTCTAGGACAAGCCTGTGTCAAGGAGAGAAGTTCTGAGATAAACTGGTGACATTTTACATTGAAGCAGCCTCAGGTTTCTTGGTGAGGAAAAGATGAAATCTAGGGGGCAATGAAATTCTACCACATTCATAATTCTCACAGATATCCTGGTCCAAAGTAAACTCAAACCATCACTTGGCTCATTGTATATAATATTAACTTAAACCAACTTCCTGGACTTGATTTCTTACAAAGCCCTCCAGAAGAAACCGTGACCCTATGTCACTGTGGGTGCCACAGGGACATGGAGGGTGATGCTCCTGTCACACTGTGGAGCTTCTCTGTCCCACTTTGTAGTGCACAATGTCCCCTTTGTCCTAGAGTGGTAGCCCAGTGCTACCCTGACGCTCAGTCCTGAAGAGCTCTTGGTTCTCTTCACATTACACACAGTGTTTCTCGCCCAGCACACAAAGTCCATAACTCAGAGAAGTGATGGAGACAGAATGACATTGTGTATTCTTAACAAGAGTGGCTTACGGTCAATATTAGCCCTCTTTGCAGAAAGTCACAGTGAATTGCTAGCCAATATTATCGGAGGCTTGTCTTGGCTCAGAATCCTCCAGAACTGGGTGTGGCATGGGGCTACTCCAGGGGCCACCTGCAAAAGGGAAGAGCCCTGCCCAGTAATCAGGGAAAGGGGAGGGGTGGAGGCATTCTGAGACCTTCCTTTGATGGAAAGACATTGTGAATGAAAGTGGCAACATCGTGACCATGAAAAATGCCATGAGACCTGCTGACAGGTAATATTCTGTACAAAAAGATTTTTTATGGCATGGTGACAGATTCTAAAACATGATTTATCCATTAAGAAGCCAGTGAACATTGTCCTGGGTGGTGCTTGGATTTGCGTTTCGGTCTATTGAGGTTTATACTTGGCATACAATAAATGCACCCATTGTAACTGTACGAGGTGATTAATACACTTAGGTATCTAGCCACTCATGATGCGATGGAGAGGCGAATGTTTATTAGATATCTGACATCAGCTACTATGTTCTTTACTGTAACATAAAGAGAAACACTCAAAATGTCACACGCACGCACACACTCAGAATTACACCACAGGCATTCCCATGTTCACATACTCACACCCATGCACACAACCTACTCCCCCTCACTGGAGCTGGAGATCATGTCCATAGTCCTTTACCTAGAAAATTAGTCTCTATCACCACGTCCCTCATTCACATTGCCAACAAGAAACTGCAATCAAAGTGGCTCTCCACACTAAAGCCAGCAAGTATACCACCCCTTTCTCAGTTTCTAGATTTTTCCTCAGGAAATGAAGGATTCCAAAATACATACCGTCTTCAAGGGCAAGTGGAATGACTTGAAATGACAGAAAATACTATGAGGGTCACATCATGCCGCATACTGTTTGCACAGGATTTTGCTTAAAGCAGTTCCGTTAGAAAACCAGGTGGGAAACGCTGGAGGCATCATCAGAACCCACAAGCAAGAACAGGACAAAACTATTCAGGCCAAAGGGCAAGAACCTTCCTGGAGGAACTCCCTCTCAAGGTTATTTTGGGTGGGCAATTACCAGCTTCACTTTCTAGGAGAATAAATTGCAAAGACAAAAAATCCTCCCTTCCACACAGTTTGTAACTGCAGCTGTCATTTTTGAAGGTCCTTTCATGACAGTTATCACTTGGTACTAGAATCACACTCCACACTCTCACCACGAAGTAAATGTCTGTATCATCCTGAATGTGCGTGCTCACATTTTTATATGTTAATTTTACTGATAAAGTCATAAAGCCTCATTTGTATTGCAAGGGAAGTGGGGCGAACTTACCTTGGTGATGGATGTCAGCTCATTTGCCCTCTCACTGGGACACTCTTCCCGCAGGTCCTCGAGGGGTTCGTGACGACACAGAGTGCCTGTCAGTCCTTGGTGCTGCTGTTTATAAAGGACTAGTGTGCTCCACTGAGTGCTGACGAGGGCGAGAGTGTACCGATGAGAGTGGTGGGTACGTATGAACTGAGCTGGCTGGGCCCTCCTCCTTGTTTGAGAAAGGAAGGCCAAGGAGAAGAGCAGAGAAGAAAAGAAAAAATATGTGCCTTTGGCTTTCTGAAAGGAACCCACTCAGTGGGAAGTACTCAATCTAACAAAGAGTTAACACGACAATCATGTTATGTTTCAAAGACAGAGGCCTTACTCCTTCCACCTGTTTTGAAAATCAACTGAATTGCCACTGTCTTTGTGGTTTCCTCCAAGATCATTTCTTCCTGCATAATCCACACATGCTTAGTACTACTTTCATCAAAACATTTCTCTAAGGATTTTTACTGAATGGAAAGCAAACTTATTGGAGACATTATTCACTTCACAAACTACCCCATTGTATTCATTCACACTAATCCTTTTTCATGAAATGAATAAAATACAGAAGATTTGTAAGCAGTGAAATCCTATTATGTGATATTGATGCCATCATCTATGGTAATGCCCTCCCTGTCATTCTTTTTTTATACAGTGTGTGTGTGTGTGTGTGTGTGTGTGTGTGTGTGTGTGTGTGTCATTGTGTCACTGTCTGTCCACTCTCACACAGACCACAACCTAAAAGTCATTACAGCTGCCAGGCACTGTAGAATAGGCCACATTTATTCCCTGTATGTCCATTTCCTTCCAATTCACCCCAACCCTCATTTCCAGCAGAAATTCATAATCAGGGGTCTTTCAGACCAAACTGGCAGGAAAGCTCTACCCAGTTTTAGCCTCAGCAAGTGAGTGATTCCTGAATACATACATTTTTATCTTCTGCATCCACCTGCCATTAGAGAACAACAACAACAAACACACTGTTAGAAGCACTTCATCCTGGATACTCAGCACAGGGCTTCTGTTCTCTTGATGACTTTAGGACTCCAGATGGGAAACAGTACTTGAGTTAATGCCCTCAAGAGAAAACATACTGAACACCTGTGGGAAAGTTTTGATTCTTCATGGAAGGTCTGTGAATGTACTTGGATTGGCAAAGGCGCAACTCTTCTTCAAGGACAAAAATTCTATACAGAGAAAAATGCTCCCTACCCTACAGTTTAAATGCCCTCTTGAATCAGGAATCACTCGACAAACTCAAAAAAGAAATCACACTCAACAATCTACCCACCAAGTAAATTGTCTACCATCTGGAGTATACATGTTCACATCTTCATGTCTTAATTTTACCGTAACAAAATGAATCGGATGTGGTTCCATAGTGTAGGGGTTAAAACGTCTGCTTTACACGCAGAAGGTCCTGTGTTTGTGCCCCAGTGGAGCCACGGTCCATAGTCTACGGCCATGCCATCCTGAACAAGCCCGATGTCTGATCTCAGAAGCTAAGCAGGGTTGGGCCTGGTAAGTACATGGATGGGAGACCACCTAGGAAGAGCGGGTGCTGTAGGTATAAATAATAATAAATAAGTAAACAATAAAACGACATTTTTATCACAAAGGAAGAAAGGTGAGCTTACATGTGGAATAGTTGGGTCCTTACCAGCCTGCCCTGTCGCCAGAAGGCTCTTTCACCACGATGATGGCGGTGGCTAGGGAAACACAGAGCAAGTGTCAGTCATTGGTGATGTTGCCCAGGACGTACAGGGAGCTCTGCCTGATGTGGTCTTTGGACTGAAGGGTGAGGATGTGGCTGGTTGATCAGAAGGAACTGAGCTTTCGGCAAGGCCGCCTTCCTGAACAGATGAACGAAGGCACAAAACAGTAGCAGGAGAAAAGAAGAAATACAGCCCTTGGCTTTCTAGCTAAGGGGAACTTAATCCATGGAAAATGGTCGATCTAACAAAGAGTAAACCGTAAAATGGAGCTATGAGAAATCTTATGATGTTTCTACGGTTTTGAGATTCAACTAAATTGCCACCCTCTTCTTTACTTCTTCCAAAATCAATTCTTCGGGCAGAATTTACAAATGTTACTATTGGATTTATACTCTCTTCTGTAAGATTTTGTTGTCGATGGAAAGCAAGCTGATTGGGGGATCAAACTCAAGTCTAGGAAAAGTATCTCATTAGAATTACTCACTAATTCTTTTTCATAAAAAAAAAATCAAATGCAGAATAGTTGAAAATACCGATATCCCACGATTTAAAATAGTCACCATGAACCGTGTGATATTTTCCTTCCAGTATTTTTTCAATAGATTGTGCATGTCTTAGAGTCATTGGCTGTCCATACTCACACTGCGCGTGGACAGGAGGACAGTTCCTCGCACAGGGGAGACCGGGGGAAACACTGACTCTCTCTACGCCAGCAGCATAAAAGATGTGCAGTAAGGCTGAGGGGCTTCTGTGTCTCCACCAGTACAAATTTGAGTACTTACTTGCCACTGTTCTTGCTTAGGTTTTTACAGCATTTGTGAGCTTCTAAGGTTTATTGTGATATTGCCTTCCTGACTTTTAACTGCCCTGAAATGGGCTGAGGAGCAACCCCATCACTGATAGTAGTTGCTCGACATTGACCTCTCACCTCTTACAAAATCTCAGCTGACCAGAAGCATGTGGGCCCTCCACGTGCCTTTCACACCAAGGGCTATGCCATGGCCAGCTGTTATATGCACCTGTGGCTGGCCTGGGCTATGTGACACTGAGGACATCGTCTCAAGATGGGCTGTGTGTGGGAGCTGTGTAGGCACTAGCACTTCCAGGCATGGCCACAGAAGCTGGCACTTTGTTGCTCGGTCACTGATAATCATGTTCCCCAGTAGTGAGGGCAGGTCAGTGGTACAGAGCATGAACACAAGGAACTCATGACTGGGTTCAAATTTTGGATCTTCCATAAATGAGGTTAGTGCTTCTCCCATTCATCTCTACACCACCTCCACATGAGCAGAAGGACTATTAAGCAAATGTGCAGATACAGCCAGGGGAAGGAAAAGTTAATTATGGAAATGTGCAGTGAAGGGAAGCTTCTTTTAAAAAAGCAGACAAATGTGCTGTATCGTGTGAGTAGGAAACTCTCGTAAGGACACACAGTAACTGATACATGGACATTCACAATCACACCATGCACATACATTGAAAAACACTACCCCAAAACTTCAACACACAAACCTCAGCACCCACATATTATTACTTCCAAGGACTGCAAACATTCCAGAGTTTTCTTAGACTATTGGTTGCCTTCACTACACCCCAGTCCTCATCCCCTAGCAAGATCGCATGA
>NW_011919307.1:0-3211 GCF_000151845.1 Pteropus vampyrus | reverse complement strand
TTAATGAGGACTCTATGAATATGACCTCAAAGGCAAGAGAAGGAAAACGTAAAAATAAATGAATGGGACTATATCAAACTAAAAAACTTCCGCTCAGCAAAAGAGACCATCAAAAAGGTAAAGAGACAAGCTTCCAAATGGGAAAATATATTTGCAATCTATGTCTCCGATAAAGGCCTTATATCCAAAATATACAAAGAACAAATAAATTCAACAACAACAAAAACCACCACAGCAACAAACAAACAAACAAACAAACAAACAATCCAATCAAAACATGGGCAGAGGACCTGAACAGACACTTCTCCCTATAGAACATACAAATGGTCAACAAATATATGAAAAGATGCTCAACATCGCTAGCAATTAGGAAAATTTAAATCAAAGATACAATGAGATATCACCTCACACATGTTAGAATAGCTATAATCAACAGAACAAGTAATAAACAAATGGTGAAGAGGATGCAGAGAAAAAGGAACTCTCATACACTGCTGGTAGGACTGCAAACTGGTACAGCCACTATAGAAAACACTATGGAGGTTCCTCAGAAAACTAAGAATTGATCCTCCATAAGATCCAGCAATCCCCCTACAGGATATTTGCACCAAATGCTTGAAAACCCATATCCGAAATATATTTGCACACCGATGTTCATAGCAGCATTTTTCACAGTGGCCAAGATATGGTAGCAACAGAAGTGTCCTACGATAGATGATTGGCTAAAGAAGCTGTGGTAAATATATACAATGGAATATTACTCAGCCGTAAGAAGAAACGAAATACTGCCATTTGCGACAAGATGGATGGATCTCGAGATAACCATGCTAAGCGAAATAAGCTAGGCAGAAAAAGTTGAAAATCACGTATCACTTATATTGGGATATAAACCTAAAACCAACAAATGAACAGGTCCAACAGAGACTCATGGACATGGACTATAGATTAGTGGTTACGAGAGGGTAGAGGGGAGGAGGGACGGGAGAGTTAGACAGGGTTAAGGGGGGTGAAATATGTGGTGACAGAAAGAAATCTAACTATGGAAGGTGAACACATAGTGTAAATACATATGATTGTATGTATGTATGTAAGTGTGTGTGTGTGTGTGTGTATATATATATATATATATATATATATATATATATATATATATATCCTACTGTTAAAGTGTATAGCTGAAACTTATTGGATTTTGTTAACCAATGTCATCATACAAAAATAAAAATAATAATAACAAAGAAACTCCAGCTCAAATCGAGCCTTTAAATAAGACCCAGAAACTCATAACATTATACTGAAATGTCCAGATTTCTATCTGTGGCCTTCTTTCAGCCTTCAGCGTAAGGTGGAGGAGGCTGAGGCTGGACGTCACACCTGGCTAAGTAGCTGGGACTTGGATGACACTGGCATGGCCACTCAGGTACCTGGCCCTTGGTGATCAGCAGGCACCAGGAGAATGTATCATGATAGGTGATATCCATGTGAACTGGATATGAACACAGATTGGATATGAACACTTTTTGACGAACCTGGAATGTCTTTGTACTGATTACAACCTAAATCTACATTAAAGCCTAAAAACTTTAATAGATATATGCCTGGGAAATAATTGCTGCACACAGTATTGAATTTTTAAAATGTACATTGTTTTCAAATAGAATTTTCATATAATTGTTTTGGGTATCCAGCAGAGTTGTTAGACATTGGTATAACTTATGCTGTCCAACAGAGAAGTAATGATGGGACTACGATGGTACCCATACAAAGGGGAAAAGTGTCAGGACTAAGCGCAGAGTCATGCCGCTGC
Organism: Pteropus vampyrus; assembly: GCF_000151845.1. Classification (NCBI taxonomy): domain Eukaryota; kingdom Metazoa; phylum Chordata; class Mammalia; order Chiroptera; family Pteropodidae; genus Pteropus; species Pteropus vampyrus. The sequence goes on along the minus strand of NW_011919307.1, from coordinate 1,404 downwards.
AAAGCGAACATGAAGAGGACCCACGAAGATGGATTCAGGAAAGTCAGGTTCCCTGGAAATCTGCTTTGAGCACTCACTGGATGATGGGGTGCTCCAAAGAATTCCATAACGGGAGTCTGTTTTGAGACTACTGGAAAGCCTTTGACTGTGTCAGTCATGAAAACCTATAGGTTTCTCTGGAAGAACCGGGCTTGCCTCAGCACTCGATGGTCCTGATGCGTGACAGGGAACCACTATCAGGACACACCATGGAGACAGGAAACCACTATCAGGACACAACATGGAGACACGGGATCAGACACGGGTGCATTCTACCTGCCTATTTGTTTAGTCTGTACACAGAATGTATCCTATAAGCAAGTGGACTAGACTCAGAGGAAGGTGTAAACATTGGTGGAATTTAGAGAAATGTCTTAACACATACAGATGACTCTAATTTACTAGGAGAATATAGCAATGATTGGACACAATTTCTGATGAAATTACAAGAATGCAGTGCAAAGGCAAAGTAGCATTTGAATGTAAAGATGACAAAATCATGACTACAGTAGGAATATACAACTTTCACATGGACAATGAAGACACTGAAATGGCTCAAGGTGTGGCTGATTTTGTTTCTGTCATCAATTCAAATGGAGACTACAGACAAGAAATCAAGAGAAAGCTGAGACTTGGAAGAGTGGCAGTGGAAGGATTAGGAAAGATCACCACAGTAAGGATGTGTCATTACAGACCAAGGTCAGCCGTACACCCGTATCCCCAGCTTACCTGTTCTGATATGAAAGCTGGCCTGTGAATAAGGATGACAGGGGAAAAAAAATGATTCACGTCAAATACGTCTTTGGAGAAAAGCTCTATAGATACCTAGGATTGATAGACAGACGAACGAGTAAGTTCTAGGACAAATGGAACTTGAAACAGCGATGGAGGCCAAAATGACAAAGCTGAAGTAGTCCTGCTTCAGAAACATCATGGGAAGTCAGGGTTTCTTGGAAAAAACAATAATATTGGGAAAAAAATAGACGGCAGAAGAAAAAGAGGAAGCTCAAATATGAGATGAGTTGACCCCATCAAAGAGCCACTCACACGAGTCTACAAAAGCTGGGCAGTAGTGTTGAGTACAAGACACTATGAACAGCACTCATTCACAGAGTCACCAGGCATTGGAGCGAGTCAACGCATATCACACACACACACACACACACACACACACACACACATGGACACACACACACACACCCCCCACAACCATCTTGATATTTTATGTACTGTGTAATTTTTCAAAAATATGTGAAAGTCTTTTTTTTAAATGATACAAGGTATGAGGTATATCATAGATCAGATATGGAATAACTTCTGAATGAAAAGACAGACCTCAGGAAAGAAGAAAAACAAAATTTAAAA
>NW_011919306.1:0-12309 GCF_000151845.1 Pteropus vampyrus | reverse complement strand
CGGTTTCTAGATTTTCCCTCAGCAAATGAAGGATTGCAGAATAGGTACTGTTTTCATGGGCAAGTGGAATGACCTGAAATGATAGAAAATACTATAAAGGTCCCATCATGCCCAGTCCCGTTTGCACAGGCTTTGGCTTGACTCAGTGACATTAGAAAACCAAATGGGAAATGCAGGAGGCATCAACAGAACCCAGCAGCAAACACAGATAATACTACTCAGGCCAAAAGTTATGAAATCTCACTGGAGAAACTGCTTCTCAATGCCATGTTGGGTTGGCAATTACCAACTTCTCTTCCAAAAAGGAAAAACTGCTAAGATAGAGAAAGCTCACTTGATACAGTTTCTAACTGCTGCTGTCATTTTTGAAGGACTTTAGGGTCACTTTTCAGTTAGAACTAGACCACTACTCGATACTCTCGCCACCAAGTAAATGTCTGTATCATCCGGAAAGTACTTGCTCACTTTTTCATATCTTAATTTTACCGATAAAGTAATAAAGCTCCATGTATCTCGCAGGAGAAAGAGAGAGAGCTTAATTTGGTGAGGGATGCCACCTTATCTGCCCGCTCACTGGGAGACTCCTCCCAAAGTCCCTTGGGGAAATCTGTGAGGACATAGAGTGACTGTCAGTCCTAGGTGTTGCTGCTTATGAAGGGCGAGGGAGCTCGAGTGAGTGCTGATGGGGGCGAGAGTGTACTGATTAGGGTGGTGTGTAAGTATGAACTGAGCTGCTGCCGGGCCCTCCTCGTAGCTCGAGAAAGAAAGGCCAAGGAGAAGCTCAGAAAAGAAAAAAAAAAAATGTGCCTTTGGCTTTCTGAAAGGAACTTAATCAGTGGGAAATAATCTAACAAAGAGTGAACGAGACAATCACACTATGTTTCAAAGACAGAGGCCTGACTCCTTACGCCTGTTTTGAAATTGGGCTAAATTGCCAGTGTCTTCTTCATTTCCCCCAAGATCATTTCTTCCTGCACAATCCACACGTGCTGTTGCTGTATTCATCTAAATACTGAAGTAAGGATTTTTACTTGGTGCCAAGCAAACTTATTGGGGATAGAACTCACTTCTACACAAACTACCTCATTGTATTTATTCACTAATCCTTTTCCAGTAAGTGTATAAAATGCAGATGATTTGACAACACTGAAATCCCATTATGTAGAATCGATGCTATCATTTGTAATCATCTACTCTCTGTTAATTTTTTCTATAGACTATGTGTGTTTCATTGAGTCAGTGTCTGTCCACTCTTGCACAGGCCACAGACAATGGGACAGTTCCTTATATGGAGAGCACTGTCTCTCTACACCAGCTGGGCAAGAGGTTTACTCTGAGTTCTCACTTGCCACCATCCCTTGGGTACAGGCTGACAAGGTTCGTGTATTTCTCTGGTTTACTGTGATGCAATCTCTGATTTTTAACTCTTTGGGACAGAGGCTGACGAGTGACCCCAATACAGACAGGTGCTGATACAGATTGTTATCCATGGGGCCTCACACCTCTTAGAATCTATGTGCTGACCTGCACCATGTGGACTTTATATCTGACTTTCATACCAATGTATACAAATGTACACATACGTATATGTATATTTCATCACCAAATTATACAAACTGAGCTTGACTGGGATTGGAAGCCTGTCGCTCTGCATTACTGCCTCTTTCTACTTTGAAAGACATGAGGACTCCATGAATATTAGGGTGGACTGACTGACCCACCATGGAACATCTCGAAGAGAAGTTGCTGTCTCAGGTTCCTGATACTATTTAAAGAGAAACTTTCTCTTTCTTCTTTTCAGGTGGAGGCTCACTGCATGCCCAACATTCTACCACTTCCCAGGACAGGTTTCTACACATGCAGTCTACCAGCCCCATGATGCTTTGCCTCCCTGATGCCTCAATTTAGCATCCTGCCATTACCATTATTGATCCTTCTGGCATCTATTACAAGTTTGAATTATATAATTTTCTGTGTGACTGTTAAATACCCATCTTTCTAACTAGACTGTAAGTTATGTGAGGGCAGGGGAGTCATTGGCACTTAATACTTTCTGAAGATATACATGCCCCTTTGGGATTTCGTGAGTTTGGATATAATCCTCTAGTCCTGACAGAATGTTTATGCCTCTCTTTCCTGCATAGCACGTCCTTTCTGAGGGAGATATCTGCCCGACTACAAATTAAGTCTTAACAATGAGGTGAGGTGGTACACAGGTGGTACAAAGAAGGGATTCTGAATTATATCTGGGTCAAATTCTAGTATTCGGGCCAAATCCTTCACTAAGCTCAATTTCCTCATTTATCCAGCAACCATAATTCATTGCACAGAATATGCTACTCTCCTGGACTCTGAGACAGAGCAGAGCATTAAGAACACGTAAAAGGTAAATGGTGATAAAACGAGAGGGATGGCAGATGAAAAGGAACCAGAAGGGGGAGTGTGTATTCTGAGAAAGGGGGAGGGTTTTCCATTTAGAAAAAGATGCCCAGTAAGGCTGCCAGAGAAGGTGGCATTTCTGAAATGGAAAAAACAGTGTCTATTTCTCAGGCTTTCGGAGATGATTACTATGAAGTTGCACAGATACTTCAGCAATCTTCTATAGGTCCACTTTGGACCTGGACCTAAGAGATCTCTAAGGAAGAGGTCTGTCGTCCAAATGGAAGGGAAATGCTAGGAGGCCACAGAACGGGGTAAGCTGTCCACTGTCCCGCCAGGAACAGCAATCCTGCGCGAAGCTGGGCTCGGCGGAAACCCTGGTCAGGGAAAAACGGTGACACTGTTGGAACCGTGACAAGGGTGGCACTGAGGTGAGCCACATAGTTACTGTGGCAAGGACGAATGCCTGGGAGAGGATGCACCCAGACAATCCATTGGGCAGCCGGAAACAAGATGTGGCCCTCAACAGTGACAGGGCTGTGGCTTCCGGGGGAGACAGGGGTGTGGCTTCTGGGGAAGATGGAGGCGGGACTTCCGGCGAAGGCCAAAGTTGCCTTCTGGCGGAAGGGATCTCTCCGTGGCCAAGAGTGCTGGAAGATGCCACACGCAGTGTGGTGGTGGCGGCTATGCTTCGGGTGTTCAGTCACTTAGAAGGGCAGGCAGTGGACCCGAGTCCGGCGGAGTCGTCCGAATGGTGCCGACTGTGTGCGGTGCTGTGTAGGCAGCACATGGGTGAGTGACTGCGAGCCAACATGTGGCAGAGTCGGGCCTACGATTCCACCTCTTGGGGCACCGGATCCTGGCAGGCGCGGACAGAGGGCAAGGAATGGTGAGGGCTGGGGCTGCCCGTGTTACCTCCTCTCCGAAGGCCTGAGTTTTACCGCTCAGTACAAGGCCTGGTCCACAGGAAGATTTCAGTATGTGGTTGTTGCATGAATAACCTCTGAGTCCGGAGACCTAGGTCTCATTTGGGCCTCCTCCTCTCTGGTTGTGTACCCAGAATAGCAACAAAGAGCATAGTATATACCTTATACGACTTCAATCCTAATGAATGATAAATGAAAGAAGAGGTAATTACGTGTACACATGTTCCATATTTCAGAGACTTCATCATCTGCAGTGTGGCCTTCGAGGGGACAATGGCAGCAATGACTTGGGATGGCCTGGGGAAAAAATGGGAAATTTAGAGTCACAGTGGAAACCCAACGTCTTGCTGCTCCTGGGATGATGTAGCAGAACCCCAGGATCCATTATTGTCCTCATCTCTACACCCCACATCTTGTGACTCCCCTGGCCCTGCTGGTGGGTGAGTCTGGGGCCTGGTCAATTTCAGGAGACCAGGTCAGCAATGCTTTGGGAGCAAGTGCTTGCTCTAGAATTCTGCCAGCCATGGAGGGCCTGGAGATGCAATTGGACACAGGCCTCTCTCACATGGAAGCACATTCAGCACCTCAAACCTGGTGACTTGTGGAGGCTGAGATGAACTCAAGGATACTGGAGCACTAGCTGTAATGCCTTCGGAATTGTTTTTTTCTCCCATGCAGTTCTGGGGGTGCCCTGTAAATGAGGAGCAAACATGAACACAGAAGCACAAAGGTCCTTCTTTACTTTAAAAGGAAGTACCACCTGGAACACACTGGAAGAAATTTGTCCCCCGACTAAGTGCCTGGGAGGGACTCACATGTCCCACTAGAGTGCATCCATGATAGGTCATTAACGAAAACAAACGACCATCTCCTACATAGGATTCCCAGGAGTGCTAACCGAGCAATGGCTGAGCCCTGAGATTGCTCTGGGGTAGGAGGAGGTAAAAAGAAGACTTGTGGGAAAAATAATTTTTAAATAGCAAAGCAAGCAGAGAAGATGAAAAGCACAGCACTCTCAAAGCCCACGGAAACATTCGTCTTCCTGTGACATCATTAAGAAAGGAAAAGAACATATCAGACTTCTACATACATTTCCTTTTTTTTTTTTTCATAATTTCACATTTCCCTTCCTCATTTTTCTAAGTAGCAGGTGCCACTAACTGTTTCCAGGCCTCTCTCCCATGTGATCCATTATGGATTCATGGGATCCATAGTCCTTAGACACAGAAACATGAGCAATAAAATTATTAAAAAGAGAGGCTCCCCCATTCCTGCTACTTTCCTTGAGTCTATGGTGAGTCATAGGCATCACCCTGATGTTCCCCACAATTCATGCACCTTTCCTGGGCTCTGTGGAGTCGTAGACCTTCACCTAGACATTGACCACAGTAACCAAGCTTCAGATCAGAGATGTCAAAGGAATCACCTTTTACCTTTTCACTTCCATTTGCCCATGATAGCTCTCACCTCCAAACATACCAACATGGAATTCCAACTGTTACTTCTAAACTTAAATGAGACTAGTAGGATTGACCTATTGGATGTTTTATTGTATTTCAGTTCATTGCGTTCATTAAAGAAAGCCACAGCAGGCCACTGGCCAGAGTTCTTTCCTGTTCACCTACTTCCTTTCACTACACACCGAGCCTCATTCCCGACAGGATCCCAGAATCTGGGTGCTTCCAGACCAAACCTGCAAAAAAAGATTCCGCCTTCTTCATCACGTAGATATTCCAGCGGATGCCAGCGGAATTGTTCTTTCTCTCAGGCAATTCTGGGAGTGCCCTTTAAATGAGGAGCAAACATGAGCACAGAAGCACGAAGGTGCTTCTTTACTTTAAAAAGAAGAGAGTTTACTTCTTATGCAACACCTAGAACACACTAGAAGAGCTTTGTCCGTTTGCTAAGTGCCTGGGAGAGAGTCATGTGCCCACTAGAGTACATCCACTTTAGGTCATTAACGAAAACAACACCAGCATCTCCTACAGAGGATTCCCAGGAGTGCTAACTGAGAAATGGCTAAGTTCTGGCATTGTTCTGGCGTAGGGGTGGTAAGAAGACTTGTGGGAAAAATAATTTTTAAATAGCAGAGCAAGCAGAGAGGATGAAAAGCACGGCACTCTCAAAGCCCACGGAAACAATTTTTCTTCCTGCGACATCATTCAGAAAGGAAAAGAACATATTAGACTTCTATACTCTTTTCCTTTTTTTTTTTTGTATAATTTCACATCTCTCTTCCTCAGTTTTCTATGCAGCAGGTGCCTCTAACAGTTTCCAGGCCTCTCTCTCATGGGATCCAACCTGTGTGCTGGTACCTACCTATAGTCTTCATCCTTGCTGCTGAAGTCAGAGAAGCTCTCTAACACATAATCCTTAGGCACGGAAACATGAGCAATAAAATTACTAAAAAGAGAGGCTCCCCCATTCCTGCTACTTTCCTTGAGTCTATGGTGAGTCATAGGCATCACCCTGATGTTCCCCACAATTCATGCACCTTTCCTGGGCTCTGTGGAGTCGTAGACCTTCACCTAGACATTGACCACAGTTACCAAGCTTCAAATCAGAGATGTCAAAGGAATCACCTTTTACCTTTTCACTTCCATTTGCCCATGATAGCTCTCACCTCCAAACATACCAACATGGAATTCCAACTGTTACTTTTAAACTTAAATGAGACTAGTAGGATTGACCTACTGGATGTTTTATTGTATTTCAGTTCATTGCGTTCATTAAAGAAAGCCACTTCAGGCCACTGGCCAAAGTTCTTTCCTGTTCACCTACTTCCTTTCACTACACACCAAGCCTCGTTCCCGACAGGATCCCAGAATCCAGGTACTTCCAGACCAAACTTGCTAAAAAAACCCTGCCTTCTTATTCACCTAGATATTCCTCAGCAAGTAACTAATTTCATCATACTTATTTTTTTTATCTGCTACAACATCCAACTGCAGTTAGAGACAAAAGGAAACAAAACAAAACAAAACAAAACAAAATAGTGAGTCTCATTCATCCTAAACACTCTGTGCATTCTTTCAGTTCCCTTGATGACCTCAGGACACCAGATGGGAAATAGTGGTTGAGTCAATGACCCCAAGGGAAAACATAAGAGACATATGGGGAAAAAGTTGAAACTCACAATGGAAGGTCTCTCATGTCCCTTTGCGTTGAGAATTATAAATTTCCTTTCAAAGACAAAAACGTACTGCAGAGGAACTGTATGCTCTACCATACAGTGTGTAACTGCTGCTGTCATTTTTGGGTGCCCTCTTATCACAGATATCGGTGGTAATAGACACTCAATAGTCAGTTTCTCTACCTAGTAAATTGTATATGTTATCTAGTACGTAAATGTTCACATTTTCCTATGCTAATTTTACTGAAAAAGAGAAAAGGCAACTTTTCTATCTGATTGCAAGCAAGCGAGTTCCCTTTGAGAAAGGTGGGACCTCCACTTCTTCGGTATTACTAGGGCGATCTTGCATCATCACGTCAAGGAGAGGAAAAAGACATAAGGTAGCTATTAGTCACTGGTGATGCTTCTCAGGACATACCTCAGAAGCTTTGCAAAGAGTGCTCGTGAGGCGAGTCTGTATAGTTGTGGGCATTTCATAAACATGAACAGAGCTGATGCATGGTCATCCTCCTAGAAGAAGGGCAGAAAGAGGGGCAGGGAAGAAAGAGAAGTGGAGCCTTTGGCATGAAAGCCAGAGGGACTTGAGTATATCTAACATAAACATAAAGGAAAAATGAAAAGGCATGCTATGTTTCAATGATAGACTTTCATTGACTCCACCTGCCCATTGTATACCCGGCCAAGTTCCCAAATTTTGGAATATTACAAGAACATCTCAGCACATGCATTCATATGTGCTGCTACTGTCTTCATGTTTAATAATAGAGTTTTAACCTTGATGTCGTAATAAAGTACATTTAATATGTATATTTATTGTGGGCATAGAGGACAGTAGCTTTAGTAACATTCATATTATATGGGCCATCTCTACTACTTCTACCCAAACGTGTCATCCTATCCCACACATCCTCTGATGCCATTAGTGAATCACCCCACCGCCCCCCCCCATTTCATTCCTTTGATCGTCTCTACTTTCTATCACAATGAATTTGCTTTTTCGAGGGAACTTCTTTAAGTGGAATCATACAGTATTTGTCTTTTTTTGACTGCCTCATGTCACCAAGTACGAATAGCATTCCATTACGCGAAACCCAGCACCTTTTATTTATCCAATCGTGGATGGATTTAAGAGTTGTTTCCACCTGTTGGTTACTGTGAATAATGGCTCTAGGAACTCTGATGTACAGATCACTCTATAACACTATAATGGTTATACATGGTATTCAGATCAAAGATTGTCTCAGGAGAGAGTGAAACTGAATGTAAACTCAGGACTTTTTTAATTAATAAAAATATATCAGTACTATTTTACTAATTATAACATATGTATCACACATGTGTAAGTTGCTATGACTAAGGGAAATGGGAAGTGTGGGATATGGGGACTAGGTGTATTATCTGGTCAACATTTACATTGATCTAAACTTATTCTAAATATAATGTATCTCTTTTTACAACTCTGGAGATACTGTATCAGGGAGAGATCTATTGAGCTCATGTCCAAAATCAGATAATGCTAGAACAGCAGCTAGAGACCCTGCTTACTATTTCCAATGAACCACAGTTTGGGTTTCGATGCATCTTTTCCTCTATAGATACAGCACTAACTATCAAATGGAGACACTTAAATTATACCCATGCAATTGAAAAAAAAGCACGGCTTTGAATTTATATAATTTTCTCTTAAAATGGAAACACTGAATAATTATTCTTGAATAGACTTAATGAGCATATTTCCACAGCACCTTCCTTGGGTTGCACTGAGAGATGTACCCTGAGGTGTGGCTGGATGAAACTCTTCTGAACCTCTCCTTCCTTGTTTAGAAGCTGCATGTACCTGGGAAAATCCTTCAGACTCCTTAGAGTCTCAATGCTCTGTTCTGAGACCAGCAAATGATAAGGTGGCCTACTCCTTAATCTGATGTAATGAGGCCAAAAATCATTACATACAGGTAAAGCTATGAGAAAAGGAACTGACTGGTGTTATGTAATTGTTGTAAGTGTCCAATCATTGAATGACTACAAGTTTAAGCTAGACACTTGGTAGTGGCTGAATCCAGAGAGGGGCCTTGGATGCCTCCACAGCAAGGGAGGGGGGCAGGTTACTTTTATCCTTTGCATGGGGGCAATGCTTTCCAGTTCATGGAGAGTATCTGCTATCATCTCCTGAAATCCCCACATCAGCCTTACAGCACGGGAGGCAAAGCAGGAGCCCTGACTTACAATTTACAAGAAAAATCATAGAAATTTACAGAGATTAAGCGATTTGCTTAAGATTTAAGAGACACAACATAGATGAGTGTAAATCAGGGACGAGATCATGGATGGTATACTTGTCCCAGAGATCCTGAACTTCTAAGATGCCTGAGACCATGCCCTTGGCTCCTGAACGATGAGATGCCCTCTGTGACTTTGTCAAATGCTCCTGCCTCAATGTTTCTATAGGAGGAAGGTGATGTCCTGGAGGAGGAGGCTGAGCCATGTGGAGTCTAACTTTATAATGGAGACCCCACTTCTACTTTGCTGGCTCTGACCCCAGCAATAACAGTTTCTTTTGATCAAAGCAACCCAGAAGGACCAGGGAAGTCCCGACTTGTAGCCATCCTCCCCCAGCTCACTGTCAGTTGTCTCACACTGAGCCTTCCCCATGATCGGGTGACCACCCTGAGTCTCCAGTGGTCTGGCGACACCCAAGTGAACTCCAAACATTCTACAACCACTCCACATGACAGATTTACCAGAAACTAGTTCCTCTTTCATTGAGCCATCCTATATGAGCACTTAATGCCCATGAACAGGAATATTGGCCTTCTGTGTTGGTTCTTTGGTGATTCTGTGTATTAAGGCTGAATCCTCCACTGTCTGCTGACTATGCTATCATTTGAGCAGCCTGTGCTATGGCTGACTAACAGTGGGCAGTGGCTTCACTAGTGCTCAGTGTGCCGCTTCCCTGTTCATTTCTTCCTCACCACAGTGCAGTGTCTACAAACTGCTCATGCCTTCCTAGACAGTGAGATGAATTAAGCAGACACTCATGGGGTTCAAACAATGACCTCAGAAATCAATATCAAGGGATGAAGGTCCCAATGGGACCTTGTGAGGATCTCTCAAGGTTCCCCAAAAAGTTTGTCGAAAAGCTGGGAGGCAGAAATTTCAATGAAGAACCCGACCTGAAATCAGCAGGCACATCTTCTCCCGATGGATCTGCCGATAGGCTTCTCAGGTTTCTTCTTACTTTCCTCCCGGGTTCCGTGGACTCCACCACCATCTTTCTTCTGTGGCTGCAAGAGGAATGGACATCCGTTTCCTGGGAGAATGTACTCATGGTGTCTTAAATTGGTTTCCTTAGAGTGTTATCATCCTCTTGTTTTCACTTTTGCATTCACAGGCAATAGGATATACCCCAGTTTTTTTTCTTTTTTTGTGGTTTTTTTTTTTATTGCAGGTTTTTGTGAACTGACATTAAGTAAGCTAAGAAACAATAGAGAACGCTCACAGGATTTTACCTTAGCTTTTGTGGACCATGCAACAGAATTTCAGAGTTCTTCTATTCTTTCTTAAATGTTTTTTTTTCTTTTCTTTGTTAAAGGGATTTCCCTGGATTAGGGAAAGAAAAGAGAAAGTCATGTACCAAATGGAACACACTAGAAGAGCTTTGTCCCTTGACTAAGTGCCTGGGAAGGAGTCGTGTGCCACACTAGAGTACATCCATCATAGGTCATTACCGACATTGTTCTGGCGTAGAGGGAGGTAAGAAGAAGACTTGTGGGAAAAATAATTTTTAAATAGCAGAGCAAGCAGAGAGAATGAAAAGCACGGCACTCTCAAAGCCCACAGAATCAATTCTTCCTGTGACATCATTTAGAAAGTAAAAGAACACATCAGACTTCTACACATATTTATTTATTTATTTATTTTTGCATAATTTCACATCTTCTTTCCTCAGTTTTCCAAGCAGCAGGTGCTACTAACTGTTTTCGGGCCACTCTCCCATGGAATCTGACCTGCATGTTGGTACCTACCTGCAGTCTTCATCCTTGCTTCTGAAGTCAGAGAAGCTCTCTAACACATAATCCTTAGACACAGAAACATGAACAATACCATTATTAAAAAGAGAGACCCCCATTCCTTCTAGTTTCCTTGAGTCTATGGTGAATCATAGGCATTCCCTTGATGTTCCCCACAATTCATGCACCTTTCCTCGGCTCTGTGGAGTCGTAGCCCTTCACCTAGACATTGATCACTGTTACCAAATTTCAAATCAGAGATGCCGAAGGAATCACCTTTTACCTTTTCACTTCCATTTGCCCATGATAGCTCTCACCTCAAAACATACCAACAAGAAATTCCAACTGTTACATTCAAACTTAAATGAGACTAGTAGAATTGACCTATTGGATGTTTTCTCATATTTCAGTTCACTGAGTCCATTAAGTAAAGCCACATCAGGCCACTGGCCAAAGTTCTTTCCTGTTCAACTGTTCCTTTCACTACACACCAACCCTCGTTCCCAGCAGGAACCCAGAATCGGGGGATTCCAGACCAAACCTGCAAAAAAAAGAAAACACCTTCTTCATCACCTAGATATTCCTCAGCAAGTGATTGATTTCATCATACATATATTTTTTCATCCGCTGCCACATCCAACTGTGATTAGAGAGGTGAAAACAAACAAACAAATGAACACAACAAAACAGTAAGGCTCACTTTATCCAAGACACTGTGCATCTTTCAGTTCCCTTGATGACCTTTGGACACCAGATGAGAAATAGTAGTTGAGTCAATGACCCCAAAGGAAACATAAGAGAGACGTGAGGAAAAAGCTGAAACTCACAATGGAAGGTCTCTCATGTCCCTTTGGTTTGGCAATTTCAAATTTCCTCTCCAAGACAAAAACATTCTGCAGAGGAACTCTATGCTCTACCACACAGCATATAACTGCTGCTGTCATTTTTGGGTGCCCGCTTAACACAGGTATCGGTGGAAATAGCTTCTCACTAGAGAATTTCTCTACCTAGTAAATTGTGTCTGTCATCTAGCACGTAAATATTCACATTTGCATATGCTAATTATACTGAAAAATAGAAAATGCAGCTATTGGAATAATCTCTTCTGCAAGTTTTTGTTGTTGATGAAAAGCAAACTGATTTGGGGACCGAACTCAAGTCTAGGGAAAGTATCTCATTAGATTTACTCACTAATCATTTTTCATTAAAAAAAAAATCCAATGCAGAATATTTGAAAATTCTGAAATTCCATAATTTAAAATAGTCACTATTAACTGTGTGATATTTTCTTTCCAGGTTTTTTTTTTTTCACTATACGATGCATGTCCTTTGAGTCATTGGCTGTCCATACTCACGCTACCTATGGACAGTAGGACATTTCCTCACACAGGGGAGGCTGGGGAAAGCACTGACACTCTCTACCCCATAGCATAAGAGATGTGGAGTAAGGCTGAGGGGTGTCTGGGTCGCCACCAGTTCAAATTTGAGTGCTTCCTTGCCACTGTCCTAGCATAGGTTTTTACAGGGTTTGTGAGCTTCTGAGGTTTGTTGTGATGTTGTCTTCCTGACTCAGCTGCCCCAAAACGGGCTGACACCTCACTGACAGTAGTTGGTTGACATTGAACTCTCACCTCTTATAACTTCTCAGCTGACCAGGAGCAGGGGGGCCATCCTTATGCCTTTCACACCAATGGCTCTGCCATGGCCAGCTGTTACATGCACCTGTGGCTGCCCTGGGCTATGTGACACTCAGGACATCTTCTCAAGACGGGATGTGTGTGGGAGCTGTGTAGGCACTAGCACATCCAGGCATGGCCACAGAAGTGACACTTTGTTTTTCGGTCACTGATAATAATGTGCCTCA
>NW_011919305.1:0-8398 GCF_000151845.1 Pteropus vampyrus | reverse complement strand
CACAAGGGACACATGATGATCAGAGTCGATTTCCATAAAGGAGATTAGTGCTCCTGCCATTCATTCTGCTCCACCTCCACACGTGGAGAAGGACTATGAAGCAAACGTCCAGATACAGCCAGGGGAAGGAAAAGTTAATTATGGAAAGTGTGCTGTGATAGGGAGCTTCATTAAAAAGCAGACAAATGTGTTGTATTGCATGTAGGACATTCTCTTAAGATCACACAGTCACTCATACATGGAATTCACAATCACACCATGAACATACATTAAAAAAACACCACCCCCAAAACTCCAACACACAAGCCTCACCACCCACATATCATTGCTTCCAAGGACTGCAAACATTCCAGAGTTTTCCTAGACTATTGGGTCCTTTCACTACACCCCCATCCTCATCCCCAGCAGAATCTCAGAATCAGGGAGCTTCCCAAACGAACCAGCAAGAAATTCCACCTTCTTGAGCACCAAGCTTTATCCTCACCTAGTTAATGATTGACAATACGTACATTTTTCAATGATCCGTCGGTCGTCTGTCATAAGATAAAGGAAAACACTGTGAAGATCATATCCGCTTGGACACAGTTCTCCCAGGCTTTCCATTCTCTTGATGACTTTAAGACACTAGTTGAGAAACATTGCCTGAGTCAATGACCCCAGGAGAAAAGGTACAGAACACCTTTGGGAAAGGATCGAACCCTTCATGGAAGCTATCTCAAGTCCCTTTGAATTTGCAATTACAAAATTCTTACTTTCAGGGAAGAAATGGTGCTGCTGCTGATACTGCTTGCAATGCTCCAGTGTAAAATTCTCTCCTTTTTGAATGCCCTCTTGAATCAGATATCAGGTGGTCACAGACTCTCACTCAACATTTTTCCACTAGTACATTGTCTCTATCATCTAGAAGGCACATGCTCACATTTTAAGATTGTAATTTTATTGAGAAAGAAAGAAAGCACTTCCACAACAGTCTCCTGAAGCTCTTCCACCACGGTGTCATGAAGCTCCTCCACAGTGGTGTCCGGATGATCCTCCACGACATTGTCAGGAAGGTCTTGCACCACACTGTCAGAGGGAGGCAGGGGAACACAGCGTCGCTGTAAGTCATTGGCGGTGCTGCTCGGGACTGTTTCAGAGAGCTCTGTTTTAGGTGGACGTGGGGCTAGAGCATGTGGATGTCCATGGTAAACAGTATGGACTGAGCTGCTGCTGGGACATTCTCATTGGTGGATGAAGAAGGCCAAGGAAAGACGCAGGCAAGAACGAGAAACAGAGCCTTTGACAGTCTAGCTAAAGGGAATCTAATCCATCTAATAACAATGACAGGGTTCAGATCCTCCTGCCCTTCTTAAAGACTGGTCAAATTCCCACTTCTTCTAATATTACAAGACCATTTCATCATCCAGGCATTTATACATGCTGCTAGCACTTCTGCATGTATAATATTGGTTATTTTACTTTTACTGTGATGAGCTTTACCTGATATTTATGCTGTTTTAATCATTTGTGACTATATCTATCTGTAGCATTGATTGTATTCTCTGCTATCTAGTCCCAAATTATTTCCCAAGAATAAATCACTCTGCTTTGACCCTCTTTCCAGCCCTTGGAATCGCTACTTTTCTGTTTCTAGGAACTGGGCTTTTTTCAGAAAACCAACCAGTGGAATCATAAATTACTGTCCTTCTGTGCAGGCCTGATGTCAATAAGCCTGATATTTTTTCAAGCTCAATCTATGTTGTACCCTATTTTAAAATCTAATTCACATTTATGGTTGAATAGTATCCCACGAGGTGTATACATCACACTTGATCCACTGATCCTTTGAAGGACTTCGGCGTTCTTTCCGTCTGCCTATTGTGAATAATGCCGTTATGGACATTGGTGTATGATACACTACTGATGATATGAGATGTTATAATCCTGTGAAACTCACAGAATGTCACAGCACAAAGAGTGAATTTTAATGGAATGTATAGACTTTTAATGAAAATGTATTGATAATTTTTCACTCATTGTAACAAATATATCTCAGAAATCTAAGATATTTTTAATAGGGGAATTGCTGGGGTAGCAGGTGGGAATATTCTGTATTATCTGGTCAATTTTCATGTTAATCTAAACCTGTTCTAAATAATGTCTATTATTTTGTACACATCTGAGTCATAGTATCAGGGAGAGATCTATTCAGATAATGTTGTAAAATCAGCTATTGTGTGAACAAGAACTAGAGAGCTTGTTTACTATTGAACATGAGCCAGATTGTGAGATGTCAGTGCATCATAACCTCCATGGGGACAGCACCACCAATGAATTGAATAGAAGTGTATTTGCACACATGAAGAAAATGAAAAACATGCCTTAGCCTTTTTTTCAAAATATGGGTAACTTAAATATGGGACACTGAAGAGGTTTTCTTGAAGTAACTTAGCCAGCATTCTTTTTAACTGTACATTTATGTGTATGGAATTAATGCACCATGATTTCTTCTGAAAAGCGGACACTTCTGCTGCCCTATCTCATTCTTCTGGTTGAACATGAGGACTGTACTCTTGTCTTACATCATTCTTCTCCTTACAGCAGCCTGGGAAATGCGTGAAAATACAGAGAACTGTAGACATGTTGCTGGCAGAAGACCACAGGGAAATTAACAATAATTTATTCACAGCTGCCCAGAAGACCCTACTGAAGCCAAGGTAGACTTAGGAAGATCGTGCAGTTTGGTGTGCACGTAAAACACCCACCTGACAGATTTTGCGGGCGAATAACTTAACTTAGTTAAGACATTATTAAAACAGCAAGGAACAGGGACTGTGTTCAGTCCCCTAGGTTCTAATGGCATCTAGAAGCTTCATCTCCGGCAAAAGTCCTACAGTCCAATCAGGGCCTCAGTGCCCTTTTTTACGATGAGCATATCTTAACATGGCCTACTTATGACTATTACCTGATGAGGTTAAAATTGATCGAATACAGGCAAAGCTTCAGAAAAATAAGTGACCCATGCCAAGTCATTGCTCTGTAAGTGTCCAATCACTGTGTGACTTCGAATACAAGTTAGATGTTCAGTAGTGTTTACATGCAGAGAGGGGACTTAGGTGACTCCAGAGCAAGGAGAGTGGAAAGTTATTTTTCATTGTTCCCATAGGAGTGATGCTTTCTATCTCATGGGAAGTATCTGTTGTCATCTCCTGAGATCCCCCATAAGAACCCTGCAGCAGGAGATGGAAATTAGGTGCTGAGACCCAATCTTTACAGTGAAGATCATGGAAATTTAGAGAGATTGACTTGCCCAGAGTCACAAGAATGATGAGTGATGAGTGATGGGTATAGGGTAATAACGTGTTTGATGTCCTGAGGAAAGAGGTCCAATACCCTTCTAACACCTGACTTCCTCCCTGGATGACTGAAGTAGGAGCTCCCTTCACTGTCTTTCTGAAATGCACTTGCCCCAGGTTTCTGTGGGAGAGAGGTGAAGGCCTAGAGGAGGAGGCTGAGCCACTAGGATTCCACCATATACGAGACTTCCCTTCGGTCATAGTGTCTCAGAGGGCCAGGGACATCTCAACTTGTCACTAGCTTCTCCCAGTATTTTCTCAGTCAGCTGTCTCATTCTGAGCCTTCCCCATGACCAGGGTACCACCCCGAATCATCAGTGCTCTGGGCGACTCCGTAGACAGCTCAGAACTTTCTAGACCAAGTACCACAAGACAACATTCTAAAACTTAGCTTCCTTTCATGACCAACCCTGGATGTGGAGTTCATGCCCACGATCTGAGGACGTGGTTCTTTTGTGCTTCAATGAATTAAGGCTGAAAGTTTCACTGTTTGCTCTGAGCAGCTGTCTCAGAAGCCTGAGCTAATCCTGCCTGACAGTGGACTCTGGCCGCTTTGGCTCTGAGTATGCACTTTCCCTGCCCAAGACCTTCTTCAACAAAATTCAGTCTCTACTACTGCCTCCTCCATCCTGACACTTTGCAGGGGCAGTTGACAGAGTCCGATATCCTCTGAGAAGGATCTCTCCTTAGCCCGTTACCCCACACCAGAACCCTCAAAGAGAACCACCAAGCCCTCCTAATTTAGGTCACCCAGTGTTCATTCCACCTACTCGAAGGCCCTGTCCCATGTCACCAGTCTCCCAGGCAGCACTCAAAATTTCAGTGATCTTGTTCGTATCAACCCATGGACGTGCCACATGAAATCACAGTTTTTCTCCTTTCTAAAATCTCTGGATTTAGAATACTTATGTTTAGCTCGTATTTTGGCAACCACTGTCTGAGGAGTGGACCTGAATTCCCTTTTCCTGTCATGTCTACTGCTGGGGTGGGTTCTCAATCTCTGTGAAGGCATGGGACAATTCTCCAAACCCGAAGCACTATAGGAGTGTTCCTTCTGGATCCGTTGTCTGGACAGTGAGGACAAAGTATTCATTAGGGAATCTTACATTGTTCTAACTTTAAGAAAATAGTTAAGAGAGCCCACTTGAGAGAAGATAAAGAGATATCAATTAGGTAATACTATAAAAATATAAAGACACTTACAGCCCTGTAGTCAAAATGGGAGTGGTGGCAATGGTTTTAAAAAGAAAGAACGTATTTTCAGTCAAGATTATCTGGCCCCTTTAAAGGAGTTGCATTCAGAAGGTCAATATGAACCTACCTCCACAACAAATGAAGTTCCTGTCTCAAGCTCTGGAGCAGTGAATATCTGAGAACTTCTCACCTTCTCCCTCTGAACTCACAAGTGACAGTTGCAATGGAAGGCAAGAAGGGCATCATCACATTACCATGGTGATGGGTCATGTCACACAACTTTCAGGGTGAAATACGCTGCACACACTGGGTCCTAGTGCTGCTATATAAATCCATGTGTGTTTACATGGACAAGGGTAGCATTTAAGAGAATTAAACCAGAAAACATGTTTTCTTTAGAAAAAGAAACACCAGTCCCCCACATTATTATTCTCTCTCTGAAAACATGGTATATGAGAGAAAGTGACTTGCCCATGCAAATAGAGTTGATAGTGAGAATTTCAGGGTGAACATGTCAAATCTAACATGTTGACCATATAAAGTAGTTCTATTTTTTATTAGAATATGATCATCATCCATTTCTATTATTCCTGAGTCACCAGACATTTCTAAAACAAACAGCTGGAAAAGTGTTCCACATCAATTAAAAAAAACAACATTAGTAGAAATCAGTTTTAAAATTTGTATTTCTCTGTAACATATAACTATGTTATATGAATTCTCTTATTCTCTGCATCTATAGTCTTAATTTACATAATTAAATCTATATGCTTAATTATTTCTCAGTCTCTGTGACTTCATTGAAAAATTCCTTTTTCTTATGTATATTAAAAATGGGCTATTCCCTGAAAATATCAGAATAAAGAATCACTATATTTGATAGTGGATTAGGTGAAAATATGTAATCAATGTGTTCTGGCTCTTATGTGGAAACCCCATCACACTCATTCTTATGAGAATGTGGTGTACGCTTGCCATAGGAATGTAAAGAACCAGGCCGCAAAAGAAGGAGCAAGTGACATTTTTAGGATATAGATGAGAGTTTTGCCATATTCGAAGAAAATGTCTACTTTTCGAGGTATGTTATATGATCGTACACATGATTGCTGATTTACAAGTACTTTCTTTATTAAATAGGTCACTGATGAAGTATAAAACCTGTGTTAATATAAACGGTGTCACATTACTCTAGGGATGATCCAGTTGAACGAGATTGAGCAATAACAGGTAATATTGTTACCTGTTATAGACACACACGAACATTTTTCTATCAATCTAGGAACTTTAACAATCCTAGATTGATAGAAAAATGTTCATGTGTCTCTATGTTTGTGTGTGTGTGTGTGTGTGTGTGTGCGCGCGCGCGTGGGCGTGTGTGTTTGTGTGTGTGTGGACAATGACATTGAGGGAAAAATGAAGAACTAGGAAGTATATTCACAACAATGTGTCCCTGTGATTGGAGAAACAACATTCAAATGCAGTGCTGTGGGGAATTTAGAACCCAATTTGGAGAACAGTGTGGAGCAGAGGTCTCCCTTCCAACCACGCCCTCCCTGTGTGTTCATAGTCAATGGAGATTCAATGAGGATATATAGGGAAAGCCCTTAGAGACATGTGACAGTGTCAGTGCTATCTGGTAGTTCAATTAAGAAATCTCAAAGGACATACAGAAAGGACCCATTGTTAAGTCCAAAGGCCAAAGCACAAAGTCGACAGAAAGGAGAAAGAAGAACACTCATATTTTCATGTATGTTCTATAGCACCTTTTGAAATTTCTATAAGGGTGCTATTCTTGTTGCTCTTAGTATTAAAAATAAAAACATGTTTAGAACTAACCATTTATTTGAGCTGCATGAAACATTGTGTTATTTGGCTGGTGGTCATGGGGTAGCCATTGAGACAAGGGGCAGAGGTCTGACACTTATTTGCTCTGCGATGTTGGGTCTTCGCAGAGAAGACCCACTCGCTGGGGTGAATGGACCGCTAGGCGTTGAGATGCTCTGGAAGTGACACAGTCCCATGTCTGCAGCTGGACCTGGGCCTGACTGGGGGACCCACATGAGACATGCAAGTGTGGCCTGAGTGTCCTCACAGCAGGGCAGTCTCAGGTTGTCCAGATCTACTATTCAGTAGCTGAGAGCTCCACAGGGCAGTGACCCAATGTCCAGGCGGAGGCTCATAGCCATGTCAAGCATAACCTTCGATGTCACACGGTGTTGTTTCCAAGGCATCTGTCGTTGGAAAGGAATACTCGTGGCACCTCTGGTTAAATGAGGGGCTGAGACCCCATTTCTTCTTAGGAAAAATATCGAAGAAATTGCAAACATGCTTGAAACTTTCACATGCATAGACTAGTTTTAAAAATAATCAGTAGCATAGGTAGCCCTCCAGACTATGGGATACAAGAAATGGCGCCTTTGTTCCACAGCCCAGTGTAAAAAACACGTAGCGTGGACTCCTGCCTCTACCACCATGAGCTGTTTGACAAGTAAACACAAACACTTCGGGAACCTTATTAGAGAGTTTTGGAATGATGAATAAAAATCTACCTACACTGATAAAGAGTCCACCCTTGACATGGGGGCTCGGAAGGTGTTGAAGTGGGTGGCATGGTCTGGACAATCTATAAACCAGAAGATGGTCCCACATGCGGTAAAAACCTGGTGGTCCTGAAGGGCAGGCAAGTGGAAGCAGGGAGTCAGCCAGGGGACGTTGCAATAATGCAGGCACGAGGGAGTGGGGAGCAGCTGGAGTGAGGGAGTGGGTTGGCGATGCAGAAGTGCACACAGGAATGAAGCAGAGGTGATGCAGGACAAGACCCTGCAGGAGGTGCTCGGGGACCAAAGCCCTTGTACTCTCTGAAAGTGCACAGATAGGGCCTAGTTGCTGTGGTGACAAATACTCTGCCTGAATGAGCATCAGAGCCACTAGCCTCTCTGAAGTGCCGTGGGCCTCGTGTGTCAGCGCTGAACATGCACATCCCCATAGGTCCAGCGATTTCATACCTGGGAAATCTAAGACTTGGTATTAATGCACCAGAGCCTGAGTCAAGAAGGTGGAGAAATAGCTTACATGGCTGTCAACAAGGAACTCAGTGAGGAATAAAATGACCATGAATAATCTCTTAGATGTCAAGACTTGGGGAATATGCTTTAAACCTTCCTATTAAAAGAACACCCTGAGCATTTGCATATGCATTTGCAAATGGCAGGCTCTGTGATACTAGTTTTCAAAAAATAAAAAAAGTTAGTTCTTCTAGGAAATAGTACAAAGCAAATGACTTATAAGAGAAAGAAACAAAAATCTCAAAGTCCTTGTAATAATTGGTGGATGAAGAAAATGGAGCATGACAGTTATATGAAGAGCAGTGAGCCTTGATTTTATACTCTACAATTTATATGGGTATAAATGTACTGACCTCCACGTCAACATGCAGGATATTCAATACTGCTGTTCCCACAGCCCCCTTCCCGAGGAATTAAAAAAAAAAACAAAACAAAACAAAGAACAACAACAAAAAAAACTTCACGATAAAATTCCTATAAAGTTACTGACCTATGGACATCTGGAAAAAATCTAAATTTGCAGTTATTTTTCTCAATTAACACTGGGGGAGCTTTATAGGAGAGAAGCAGTGACCTGATGGTGGTGACTGGGGTGTATTTCTATAATAATTCATTGAGTCCTAACTTATTCAGGATGTGTTTCTTTTTACGCGTTTTATTTTATATAAAAAACATTTAAAATGAAACCTGTAGTAGATAAGATATTTCATGGAAAAATCTTCAAAAGTAAACATAAAATATATATGTAAATCCAATTCTAAATCTATGCACTAGAGACACTAATTAACAGTCCAGTACCTGAGC
>NW_011919304.1:0-1252 GCF_000151845.1 Pteropus vampyrus | reverse complement strand
CATGACTGTATCTCTAATACATTATACTATTTGAAAGAATTCAGAGTTAAATGGCTATATATATATATATATATATATATACACATATATATACACACACACACACACACATATACACATGCATATATATACATATGTGTGTATATGCACATATATGATTCAATTTAAACGACATTCTAGAATAGGCAAAACTGTAAGTACAAGACAAAATCACAAGTTGACAGAGAATAGGGTTAAGAGATTGACGTAAATGATCCATGGAGGAAATTTTCAGGGTGATAGGTATATTTTATATCTTGGTAGAGTGGAGTTACCTGGCAATATGTTTGTCAAACTCAATAACTATGCATATATAATGGATAATTATTTTACATAAATTATAGCTTAATAAATCTGATTTTTTAAAAACATCTTTAAAAAACTCTATAACAAGTCTTATTTCACTCTTTTTGATAATGTGAAGATAAGGAAATAATGCAGGCTTCATCTCTCAATGTTCATGAACTCCAAGGCAAATTTATGGCTGGACACTTGGAAAATACTTTGGTTATTCCTATTTTCCTCTGTAAATATTTTCCAAATGGACATGTCAAGAAAAAGTTTACTTTATTGGAAATATAAAATAAACGTAGAAAGAAAAATAAGAAACTTGAGAAGAAAAAATAATAAGGCTGTTCCAAGAAACCTCTCAGGAGAATTGCACAAACATATGTGCTAAAGGAACACAAGAGGTCTAGGATTAAGAACTTGGTAATGAACTTGGTAATGAATGGCATCCCCATTTAAGTGCAGAGCTTAGACACACAACACAGGTGAGTATAAACAAAAGCCACATGATACTTCTATTTGTACAAGAAAAAAGTGATCCACATCTCAAAATGTCTACTGGAAGTCTTAGCCTAAATTTCAAAGGTTATGCTGATAATGATATAAATAAAATTTCTATAAGAAAATGATTCACAGGAATTAAATCTTTTGTCTTCCAGATCCAGAAATGAATTCTATTACCTCAAAATCTGAATGTCTAAAAAAATTTGGAATATATATATATATATATATGATACCATTTTTCTCTAATTAGATAAGATAATATTGAAACCTATTTTATTCTTCCATACTTATTTAACAATTGTGATAAGTATACTCTAGTATAGCAGTCTAAGTTATCAATGAAGTTCCTATGGACTATGATTTCAGGTTAATGTTCAAGAAGACCTTCTTTTGTGAACATTATCCAGAAATTTTATTTCAT
>NW_011919303.1:0-871 GCF_000151845.1 Pteropus vampyrus | reverse complement strand
TTCCTACATTTTGAAAAATAAATGTAATAACGCTACTGTTTGAAATTGTCCCAGCCCCTCCTTGCATCTCAGAGGTTCCTTCCGTGAAGTTACCTGGCCTGGGCCTCTGCTGAATTACGACTTTACACTCGGGCCGTTCAGCATCCGAGCCCGGACCTCAGCCTTCTCGCCTACCTAATGGGATGGCACCCCACGTCGCGAGGGATACACGAGACGGCGCTTAAAAGGTGCTCGGTAAGTGCCCGCTCCTGCCGGGGTGACCACCCGCTCCGGAGGATCCGTCTGCCTTCCGAAACTGCCGCCCAGGCCCTACCGACCGCGTCCGCGGCCCCGCGGCCCCCGCCTCCGGGAAGCCCTCCGGGCGGGCGGGCCGCGCCGCGCCGAGCGGGCTCCCCGGGCCCCCACGCCCGCCGCCCCGCCGGCCCGGGCCGCCCGGCAGGCCCTGGGCGGGAGGCGCGCTCTGCCCGCCCGGCCGAGGGGAGGCCCGGCCCCGAGGCCCCGCCGCGCAGGCCCGGGCCGCGGAGCCCCGCGCGGAGGCCGCAGGCGGCGCCGGCCGGCTCTTACTGCTTCACGTTGTCGCCCAGGGCCTCGCTCAGGTTCTTCTTGGCCGCCTCCAACTCGCTCACAAAGGTCGCCATTGCTGCCGAGGCTCGGGCCGACCGCACACCGCTCGGCCGCGGCGACCGAAAACCGAAAAGCCAACGCGCCCGCGGCCTCGCGCCGCCGCTTCAGCCCGCTCCGGACGCTCGGAGACGTCGCTTTGGTTGTCGACTCCGCCCGCGAGTATGGAGGTGAAGGGCGCGGCCAAACGCGGGGAGGGCTCAAAAACTCCTCCCCCCGCCCCTCGGCTCAACGTGACGCCCCGCCCGGC
>NW_011919302.1:0-893 GCF_000151845.1 Pteropus vampyrus | reverse complement strand
TTCTTGGAAGACAAAATTATGTAGATGGAGAACAAATTAGTTTCTGTGGGTTTAGGGATGGTGGCGGGGGGACGGGGGGGAGGCGGAAGGGAGGTACGACTGTAAAGGAAGAGAGCAAGAGAGAACTCTGTGGTGATGGAAGTGTTTTGGATCTTGAATACGGTAGAAGTTACACTAATCTACCTGTGATAAAATAGCACAGAAATATGTACATGCATTAGACCAATGGTGATCTCCTGGTTTTAATTCATACTATTGTCATGTACGATGTAACCACTGGGTGAAGGGTACATGGGGCCTCCCTATACTATCTTTGCAGTTTCTTGCAAATCCATAATTATTTCCAAATCGAATGTTAAAAAAATAAAATATTTAAACAGAAGTTAAAAAATCTTTTTCTTTGAAAATACAACTTAAATTCCCAACGAGTTTGACCAAGAGAAATAAAAGAAAATGAAAATACACAGTTAGGAATAAGAAATAAGGTATAACCTTAACTATAGAAGAAATTAAGAGACTTGACGTATTCAATGGCAATAAATATGAAAACTTAACATTAAACTGACCTAGTATGGGGCACTTTTCAAGGTAGAGTCTCCCTGCATGGCCACACAGTTTGTGCTCACTGAATCCATTCCAATTAAAACCCATTCCCATAAAACTTAACAGACCCATAGAGGTCTGGGGTGGGGGTAGTGGGGCTGGAGGGACGGGACGGACAACTGTATGTATGACCCAGCTTTTTCTAGGTGCAGAAGACAGAGCAATTCACAAGACTCAGTCTATACCTTCATGCAGTTTATAAATGGAAAAATTCTAAAGAAATGAGTAAGCTGAATCCAGTAAGATATTTCTTAAAATACATTCAGACACAGAAGATATATATATTTCCA
>NW_011919301.1:0-1400 GCF_000151845.1 Pteropus vampyrus | reverse complement strand
TCACGTGGAGAAAAAGAAACTCTGCCAGGAAATCTTGAAGGGGCCGCTCCTCTCTGGACCCCCAAGACTTCCTCCTCCCTCTCAAGCAGCTATTCAAAGAACATCCTGGCTCCAGCCCCGGGGAGCCCCTCTTGAAAGCCACAGGTAATCTCGTTTGCATTCTCCATGAGTGTCCCCGGGCCCGTCACCAGCTCAGAACCGGGTTTGAGACGCGTCATTGACGGATGAACGGAAAAGCGAAACGTAGGCCACCCGCGTGACAACGGGTGACTCGGCCCTGAAAAGGAGCGAAGCCCTGACACACGTTGCCACGCGAAGGAGCCCGGAAACGTCACGCTGAAAGAAGCCAGGCACGAAAGGCCCCCTGTCACGCTATTCCGTGGATATGAAATGTCCAGAACCAGAGACAGAAGGTCAACGAGCCGCTGTCAGGGGCTGGGGGTCCAGCCTCCGGGGGGTGACTCCAGAGGTCCCTCTTTGGGGACGATGAACACGTTCTAAAGCCGGCTGTGGTGGGGGGTCACACGTCTGTGACCGCACTAAATGCCACCGAGTGGCACGCTTTAAAAACGTGTACGTCATACGGGACGTGAACACTCTCTTGGTCACGCTGTTATTTATTTTTTTACATGTGAAATAAAAAACCCCCCAGCGTGTGCCAGCAGCTGAGCCAGGCCTCCGGAGAAGGCTCCGGAGTGGAGTCTCCCCTCACCGGACGCTGTCACAGCTCATGCCCTCGTCCCTGAAGGCCCACCTCCGGGGCCAGCACAGGGCGGGAGAAGAGGGGACGCGTCTCCTCGCGGAACCACGCCTACGGGGCCGGGGGACCCAGAAGATGGATGGCCGGGCGGAAGCTGCTGCTCCGGCGTCTTTAAACCCTGACACCCTAAGACCCAAAGCGACGATGACGCCCTCCAGCTGGTGTGAGGATGGACGGGGTCCAGCTGCGAGCCGCGGTGCCCGTCCCATCTCTGCCGAAACGACGCAGCAGCAAATAAACGGACGGACGACGCAGGGCGGAGAGGAGCCGAAGGCGTGGTCTACTCCAGGGCCGGTCCCGGCTGCGTCCTGGACAAGCCCTCGCTGCCGGCACCAGGCTTCCAAGAACGCTGTCAGCCGGGTGACGGTTGTCAGTGGTGAAGAACCTGGAGGGTGTGGGTCAGCACGGAGCCGGGGGCCTGGGCCGGAGCCGGGCTCCGCTGCCACCCTCTGGGCAGAGCCCCTCCATCCTTTCTGGACAAAGCCCAGGACCTGAGTAAGAGGCCACTGCAGTGGCTGGGGTCCGAGGCCGCAGCTGGCCCAGTGTAGACCGAGGTGAGAGGCCTGGTTCGGGGTCAAACGGGCAGCAACGCACTGTCAGACACGCCAAACTGCCTTGGGCCACACGGGGCAGCTGCTTC
>NW_011919300.1:0-1235 GCF_000151845.1 Pteropus vampyrus | reverse complement strand
CATTTCTTACTTGTCCTGTTGATTATAGCTATTCTAATAGGTGTGAGATGATATCTCATTGTGGTTTTTATTTGCATTTTCCTAATAGCTAGTGAGGTTGAGCACCTTTTCATATATTTCTTGGCCATTTGTATATCCTCTAGGGAGAAGAAGTGTCTGTTCAGGTTCTCTATCCATTTTTTGATTGGATCGTTTTTTGTTGTTGTTGTTATTGAGTCATGAGTTCTTTGTATATTTTGGATGTTAGGCCCTTATTGGAGGCGTTGCTTGCAAATATATTTTCCCATTTGGATGGTGGTCTCTTTATCTTGTTGACAGTTTCTTTTCCTGTGCAGAAGCTTTTTAGTTTGCTGTAGTCCCATTCATTTATTTTAGCTTTTACTTCCCTTGCCTTTGAGGTCAAATTCATAAAATCTTCTTTAAGTCCAAGGTCCTTGAGTTTAGTTCCTATGTTTTCTTCTATGTATTTTATTGTTTCAGGTCTTATATTTGTAGTAGCATTATTCATGGAGGCCAAGACATGGAAGCAACCCAAGTGTCCTATCGATAGATGATTAGATAAAGAAACTATGGTACATATACACAATGGAATACTACTCATCCATAAGAAGAAATGAAATACTGCTATTTGCAACAAGGATGGACCTCAAGATAATCGTGCTAAGAGAAATAAGGCAAACAGAAAAAGTTGAAAATCACACGATATCACTTATATGTGGGATATAAACCTAAAAGCAACAAATGAACAGGACAGAGACTCATGGACATGAATAATAGACTAGTGGTTACCAGAGGAAGGCAGGAGGTTAACAGGATAAAAGGGGTCAAATATGTGGTGATAGAAAGAAATCTAATTATGGGAGGTGAATACACAATGCAAATATATATATGCCTTACTGTTAAGATGTACAGCGGAAACTTAACGGATTTCGTTAACCTATGTCACCATAAAAAGTAAAAAATAAATTTTAAAAAATTTGACTATCAATTCAGTTTAGAACTTGCATTACAAAATGAGAATATATTTGGGGGTTTGTAATACTAACCTTACAATTTAAATTAAATGCAATAAATTTATATTAAATTCATAGTAAAACGCAAACACAAGTCTTAAATTTAAAATAACAATTGTTTCTCTTGTTTCAAATAAGCTTGATTATTTTTTCTATAAACCCACTCTGCTATAACCTGGGAGACATATATATATATATCAGATATATATATATATCATATAC
>NW_011919299.1:0-1572 GCF_000151845.1 Pteropus vampyrus | reverse complement strand
GACTACACAGACATTTTTAAAAATACCAATTTTACAAAGTCAACAAAGATTTCAAGAGAGCACACAAATCTTTTGAATCTCCTCTTTAAATTTTAAAATATGTGCTATTCTGGTTTTCCTTTTAAAATATTTATTTATCGTCAATAGCAAGAAAAAGGGAACATAGTAATCTAGGAGGTGTTTTTGTCAGAAAAGTGAAGCAGAAACTTTAGCTCCCTTTTCATAGAATTTATATTGCTGTTAATGTAGTCTATTATTACATTAGCTGCTTGGATAGACACCACTTTTTTTCATAATATAGATTAAAAATAAATCTAAGTCCATTTGTTTGCTTCTGAAAATATCAATAATATTGTTTTGCATATAGTATCAAGAAACGTTTTGTTTAGTTAAATGAATTATTAGTCACATCAATCTTTCCATCTGTGTTGCTCTCAATTCAAATTGTGAATTGTTTAGCAGAATATATACAGGGAAGCTCATCCAAACACTGAATTATAGCAAAAAATTCATACTTAACCATTCTCTATTTAATCTTCAACATAAATTATAGGTTTATGAAAGGACTAGTCCACAAAAAAGGTAAAATAAGAGATATTATATGGAGGAGCATTATAGGCCATTGTGAGAACTTAGGCTGCTATTTTTAAGTGGGATGTGGTTGTGGGGGAAAATAGTCCACATGTGCTAAATTTTGAAATAATGCTTTAATTGTTTACCAAATATTTACCTGCAATAAGAAATGAAGAGATCACCAGTAGGGACTAAAGATACACATTTGTAAACAGGTGAAATACACATTTAGCAACAAGGAACTCACAGTTCAGAACAAATGAAAATTTGATATTGATCTCTAAAGGAGTCATGTTAAGGATTATTTCTATAATTTGGGTTAACTGAATATGTTATATAAAGTTATTTTAATTATATATATAATTAAATTTATATATTTCATTTACATATATTATATTTAATTATATATATTAAACTTTTCTTTAAAAAAGGATCATTCCTTTAAAAGTGCCAAGAATTGTTTTAAATGTTTCCTATGCACTGTTATTTTTATAACAATCTTTAGATTTTGAGGCTATAATCATTTCTATTTCACATGATAGAGGAACTAACTAAAGCATTAGAAGGTCATTTAATATGCAAAAGGTCACATATTAATTAAATGGCAAAACCAGGTTTGACACCAATGTGTACTGATTCCAGAGCCTGTGCTATAAACAAATTATGTCATATTAATGAAACACAATCACTTAATAAAGAAAGAAAACATATTTCTGTGTTTAATCTACCTACAAGTAATCTCTGGCTTAAAAATAAATTCATAACGTGAATTTCTTTAAAACTTAAAGTTAAAGATTCACAAAATAACTTAGAACTGCTTTGACCGACAAATATATAGAATGATATAATGTCATATAAAATATATATGAATATATATGAGATATACTAAAAATTGCTTTTACTATTTGGGGTCTTTTGTGGTTCATACAAATTTTAAATAGTATTTTTTCCTTTTCTGTGAAAATGCTGTGAGTTTGATAGGGATGAACTGAATATGTA
>NW_011919298.1:0-25603 GCF_000151845.1 Pteropus vampyrus | reverse complement strand
GGGAAAAAATAACTGTCTTGTCCTCTGAGCAATTGATTGAATTCTAGGGATCCGCAGAGTAAGGTGAGGATTTCAAAGACTAGGGAAGACCCCATCTGCACCTTGTACTGGAGAATTTCCTTGCCAAACATAAGTGGATTAATTAACTCCTATTTGCTAAAAAGTTTGGGTTCTCTTTTCGCAACTCATTTATTCCACCAATAAACTTTTCTTGGGCTTCTCCTTGGCCAGGAGGTGTAGGGTCTGTATGTAGGTGGGGAGTGGGAGAGTGATTCTTGGACTTGACATCGTAGAGGGGCTACCCTATAGAGCTGTAATGTGAACCCATGTGAACCCTCATACGCTGCTGGTGGGACTGCAAATTGGTACAGCCACTATGAAAAAGAGTATGGAGGTTCCTCAACAAACTAAGAATTGATCTACCGTATGATCAAACAATTTGTCTACTGGGTATTTACCCCAAAGACGTGAAAACCCATATTCGAAAGATATTTGCACACCGATGTTCATAGCAGCATTATTCAGAGTGGCCATGTCATGGAAGCAACCGAAGTGTCCTACCATAGACGATTGGCTAAAGAGGCTGTGGTACATATATACAATGGAATATTCCTCAGCCATAAGAAGAGATGAAATACGGCCCTTTGCAACAACACGGATAGTCCTCAAAGTAATCATGCTAAGCTAAACAAGCCAGACAGAAAAAGTTGAAAATCATATGATATCACTTATATGTGGGATAAAAACCTAAAAGTAACAAATAAGCAGGGAAAGAGAGACTAATAGACATGGACTATAGGCTGGTAGTTACCAGAGGACTATGAACTAGTGGTTACTAGTTGGGTGAGGACGAAGTGGGGAGGTAGACGGGGTAAAGGGGGTTCAGTGTAGAGGGATAGGGGGAGATGAAGTGGTTAAGATATCAAATATATGAGAGCTGAAGGACACTGGACTTTGTGTGGTAAAAACACAATAGAATATACAGATGTCAAATTATAATGTATACCTGAAAATTATAAAATTGTATTAACCCATGACACCCCAATAAACTTTATTTATAAACAGACAAACAAACAAAGAAACAAATAAATAAATAAATAATATGTATTAAAGAGGAAAAGAAATACAGATATACAATTAAACAATCCAGGAATATAGTACCTGACCAAAATGAGAAATTTTACAAAAATATAGAGTTTTTTTTAAAAAAAAAAACTCAAGCAGAAACCCTAGAACTAGAGAATTCAAAGACTGAACTGAAAAATTAAATAGGAAGCTTCAATAGCACACCTTGATCAAGCAAAAGAGAAAACTAGTGAACTCCTAAGCAGGGCATTTGAAATTATCCAATGAGAGGACCGAAAAGAAAACAAAATGTGAGAAAAAGTAAAGAAAGATTATGCGACTTATGAGACATCATCAAGGCAAGTGATATGTACATGATAGAAGTCCCAGAAACAGTAAAAGGCGGCAGGGGGTTGAAGGGGGAGAGAGAGAGAGAGAGAAAGAGAGAGAGAGAGAGACAGAGAAAGACAGAGAGATACAGAGAGAGATATTGATTTAAAAAATTTGCTTAATAAAATAATAGCTGAAAACTTTCCAAATTTGGGGGAGAGAAATGAACAGCCAGAGTCCTCATCTCCTAACATCCCCAAAAGGTTGACTCTGAAGTGACTCATATCAAGATATCTTATAATTAAATTGTCAAACATCAAAGATAAAGAGAGAAGTTTAATAGTGGAGACCTCGCAATTCTTGATTTCAAAACCCTACAAAAGTAGAGTAATTAAAAGAGCATGGTCATGGCATAAATAAAGACATAAACAAACTAATCAGAAGAGAGTGCCCAGAAATACAGTTTTGTGTATGTGGTCAGATGATTTTTGACAAGAGTGCCAAGACTATTCAAATGGGAAAGGACAGTCTTTTCAACAAATGGTGTTGGGAAAAGTGGGTATCCATATATAAAAGAATAAAGTTGTATCTTTACCATAAACCATATACAAAAATTAATTCCAAATGGATCTAGGACCTAAACATAAGAATTAAAACTGTTAAATTTTAGAAGAAATTATAGGGAGAAAGCATCACTGGATTTAGCAATGATTTCTTGGATATGATATCGAAAGCAGAAGGAAAAAAGAAAAAAAATAGACAAATTGGACACGTTTTTGGATCATAAGGAAAAAGCAACCCATGGAATGAGAGAAAATATTTGCAAATCATGTATTCGAAAATGGTTAACATTCAGAATGTATAAAGAACTCCTACAACTCAACAACAAAAAACCAAGCAACCCTGTTTAAAAAATGGTCAAAATAACATGAATAGATATGTCTGCAAAGAAAATATGCAAGTGGTTCATAATCCTATAAATAGATGCTCAGAATCACTAATCATTAGGAAAATGCAAATCGAAACCATAATGAGACATACTACTCCATTCCCATTGGGATATCTATTATTTAAAAACAAAACAAAACAACAACAATAAAAAAACAAAACAAAAACAGAAAATAATAGGTGTTGGTGAGGGTGTAGAGAAATTGAAATCTATGTGCATTGCTGGTGGGAGTATAAAATGGTATCGCCTCTATAGGAAACAGTATGCCACTTCCTAAAAACTTAAAAACAGAATACCTCCGTGATCCAGAAATTCCATTTCTGCATATATACCCAAAGGACCAGAGAGTTGAAAGTCAAAGAAATATTTTTATACCTATTTTCATAACAGTATTATTCACAACAGTGAAAAAGTGGAAGCAACCCCAGTGTCCATCGACAGATGAGTAGATAAACAAAATTGGTTTATACATACGGTGGAATATGAATTTCCTTCCTTAAAAAGGAAGGAAATGAAGGAAATTCTGAAACATACTACAACATGGATAAACTTTGAAGACATTATGCTAAGCTAAAATAAGCTAGGCACAAAAGGACAAATGCCGTATGATTCCACTTACATAAGATATCCAGAGTAATCAAACTCAAAGAGAGAAAGTAGAATGATGGTTGCTAGGAGATGGATGAAGAAGAAGAAAGTGAAGTTATTGTTTCAAGGTTACAGATAGGGAAGATGAAAAAGTTCTGAGGATAGACGTTGGTGATGGTAATACAGCAAGGTGAATGTGCTTAATGCCACTGAACTGTACACCTAAAAATGGTTACAATAATAAATTTTATGTTATGTATATCTTACCACAGTTAAAAAAAAGAAAAAACTCCTCCAAATTTAGCTGCATTTCTTTCACTTCAGAATGTTTTTGTATCTATCATATTCTTTGTGGTAGTTGAAGATACTGAAGTCTCGCTTTATGCCAGAAAAGATTTCCTAAATGGATAAAGTCATTATCCATCACTGAGATTGGGATGGGCAGAGCAGGGTTTGAGACATGAATTTCCAAAGACTGTTCTCACCTTCCATAGCAGGCCCTGCTCTCTTCCTGCAGGTCTTGCTGGGCTGGGATCCTAAGGGAACACACTGAGGGACACTAGGGCTGCCCTTTTCCAGTAATGGCTCCTTTCAGTTCTCAAAGGTAACCACAATTTGGGGGGAAAGGGTGCAGGCAGGAAACTCCTTATGGACGAGTGTGTGTATGTGTGTGTGTGTGTGCGTGTGTGTGTGTGTGTGTGTGTGAGTGCACGGGCGCACGTGTGCGGTAAGTGACATGCTGTGATCTGTGGACAGCCCTGGAAGACTCTTCAGATTCTCTTCCCACTGGTGTGCTGTCCAGTCTGTGCTAGGGGTGCATTCATTCAGCAAAGGATTAATGGGGATCCTCGAGACCTTCTGCTCAGTGCTTTTCAAAGAATGGTGCCCTCTCATCTGCCTCAGGATCACCTGGAGCTTTTGTTAAAAAAACAGGATCCTAGGCCCCAAGGCAGAAGTTCTCACTCTATCAGATAGGCCTCACAATTGGTGTACAGGGCTCCCGGTAGCATAAGGAGGATTGGACCAAATAGTTCCTGACTATCCCCTCCAGGACACGAGCAGACGTTGAGATCAGTCACACCTCCAGAACTCTAGTAACCACCTAAGGACCTAGTAAAATGGGAAAGGCTCTAGGGCTAAAGCATACCTGTCCCAGGACTCAATTCAGTGCTCTGAGTTTTCATTAAGGTGTCCTTTGGTTGCTAGAAGTTGTTTGTTTGGGGTGTGTGTGTGTGTGTGTGTGTGTGTGTGTGTGTGCGAGCGCGCGCATGCGCGCGCCGAGGTGAGTAAACATTGCTATGAATTCCGTTTTCCAAACCAATCTTACAATCTTATAAAATGCAATAATGTGCAAATTCTGAGGAAGAATGTCGTAAAACAGAGCAAGGTGCACAGAGTTAGGGCGCTGAAGCCAACTTTGGAACTTGACTGTGATGACTCAGGCCTTAAGCTCTTGAAGTATGTGGTAGTGCGTGAAGCATTCCCATGGTTACCTTTAGACCATTTAACTGGAAAATCTAAAGATGAGTGCCATAAATTACTCCTCAAATGTCTTAGTGGGTTTTCCAGGAGCTGTCCTTTCCTTTTGACCTGCTCCTCACTTGGTACCCTGTCGTGGAGCACCCCCTAAGGAGGAGGGCCTTCCTCACCTCGCCCAATCTTCCTGCCCCTAACCCCTCAACTTGCATCACTCTATTAGGTCGGACAACTTCTCTTTGAATTCAGAGGGGTACAAGAAAGCTGAGAACCATTATTTTATTTTCGTGAGAGTAATGGCTGCACATGATAGGAAGTACATTTCAACTAAAAAGAAGAGCAACAGTCTTCAATTGCACCCAGGTGCTATCCCAGTCCTTGGGCGCAGGTTGCTATGTTCCAATTCTTTCAGTGTCTTCTCTGATGATTCCTCTGGGTCACAGGCTTACACCGCTATAACTGTATTTGTCAATATTAGGTAAAATTTGTCTGATGGCTGATATGAAAGATGGTCATTGACCCACGCAGGCATAACCCCGCTTGCAATCTTTGATATTTATATTTTAATACTGCTACAGGTTATCTCTTAAATTGAACCACTATGTACAGACATTAAAGAAACAGATTCCAAATCTAATCCTTTAGCCCGAATTCACATGGATTGTGGTTCGTCTTAAAAAGAAGATTTTAGCTTAGTCAAGAACAGCTGAAGTGCCTGGAAAAGTAAAGGAGGTGGAAAATGGACTGGATTGTTCCCCTAAAAGGGCATGTTATCTCTGCAATGAGTTCACTTTAATGTTACCAAAATAAATGTCAATGTTAGATGTTGCGGTTGCTCTCCAAGTGATAATTGAGAAAGTGGAAATTCAGCTGAGTCAACAGGAATTGCTGTGGGGTACCCGAAAAGAACTCCGAATGGCATAATTCTGAGGACAAAGCAGCCATTGTCCATGCCTGGATAACCGTTAAGGAAGGCAAAAGAGACACATTTCTCAAATTGGCAAAGTTGAGAGAGACCTTTTTAAAAGGAGCAGAGGCAAACATTGCCCAAACCTGTCAAAACGAAAACTAGAACACAGTGCACAGTGTGAGTACAGTGCGTAAGGCAGGACAATCCCAGACAGCCTGCCCGGAAAGAGTTCTTGTGACAAAGGTCCAGTGTGGAATAAAAAGAATTGGTTGGCCTAGGAAGTTTGGCAGGCCTCGGCAAATGATTACACCGATCACTTAAGCCTTATTTTATTATGCAACAAAACTGGCTCCCAGTAGAGGACAAGCAGAACTCAAGGCTGTTTTGACTTCAGCATGGAGGCGAGGGACAGTGGTATTCTATTTGTCCATAGTTACGTGGTGCTTTGAGAGGCCACACAGCATTGCTGCACGTGCCCCCTCCTGTAGACTTGACGCAAGACCATACTGTAGAAGAGGAAAAGGGGGTTGGGAAGGCTAAGTATGATGCCAGGGTTTCACAGCTGCAAGGTCAGAATGCAAGAACTTGAACTCAAGCTTCTTAACACACTGAATTTGAAGCTCAGGAGCATGAATTTGGTTGTCAGTGCCTTTCAAAAAGAAAAGCGTCATATCTGATTTCCTAGAATGAGTTTTCTTGAGATTTGATCCCAACATGGATCAGACTGAAAGTCTAAACTCAAAGCCAAGCTGTGTCCACACCATCCTAGGGAATCTGAGAGATGGCAGTGGAGCCACAGAAACACCTGCTCCTCTGCCTTCCCCTCGCGGCCCTAGGTCCCACAGCTCCGAAGATGTAGTGTACACAGGTGGCTCATTTGCCACCTGCCTGGTGAGAATTGTTAGAACCAAAGTTGACTACAGAGGGATGCTTTTCCAATAATCAGGAAGCCTGAGTACTACAAATGTCATTTGTTGAGTGCCCGGTTCTGCCAGGCATTCTGTCAATGCCTCCCATAAATTATGTCATTCATTTTGTAACAACCCCTTGAGGGAGATATCAAATAATTCTAATTTTATGGTTATGCAAACAGAAGCTCACATAAAGTAAAAATGTGCTCCAGATACTATAAAGAGTAAGAAGTATAAGTGAGACTTGAACTCAGATGTGTCCGAATCCAAAGACCTACTCGGCCCTTGCTTTTCCTGCTACCATGGTTTCTATCGACTTCAACATATTATCTGTAAGAATCATCTGAAAACTCAAGCTTCTGTAAATGAATACCATGGTGATATTGCTTTTTCACTATCAGCCTTTATTCTCAGTTCTGTACCCCAGCCCTCTCCATGATGGATATGCTCAGTTCCTCTTACTCCTCTGGGCAAGTCCTTACCTGCATCCAAAAAGTAACTCCGACTTGCCAGGAAGAGAAGGTCTTTGAAGAATAAAACCAAAAACGACTTTAGGAGAAGATACAAGAACAAATCTCGTGTTTCCAAATGATGAAAGAATGGGGTGGAGCTTGCAGAATTTGGTGTTTGAGATACTGACGACAGCATCCACAACAACGGCTAATCCAGGAAGGGCTTTGTAACACATTGGGTCAAACCCAGACCGCCTTCCCCAAAGCTGGATTCTAAGTAAAGAGAACAGGGTGCCACAGCCCAGTGACCAAAGGGTGTGACCAAGCGATAGGGGTGAGTAGGGAGTGACCCCATGTAGCAGGCAGAGCCCAGGACATGACACACATATCCAGGCCCTAGAATGTGTCCGAGCATTTTACTCCCTTTCTTTCCAATTTCAAATGATACCTTTCTACCTCTGGCCTATGCCATTTTTAACTGCTAATACTAGAGAAGAAGGGCTCAAAAGCAATCAGTATGTTTTGGGAAACAGGAATAAGGCAGACGTCTTGTCGAATTGGATAGTAAAGAATGACTGGCTCCATAAACAGTGCTGGAAGGTCAGCTGTGCTTCCATGGGTGAAGTGCTTCAGCCTTAGATTCCTACCTCACACTGTACACACATTCAAACTCCAGCTGGAAAAGCAAAGAAGTGACATAATTAGAAGAAAATATAGGCGGATAGAGAAAAGAATTTTTAAAGTCAAACGTAAAAAAGCACAAACCCTCAACAAAAGCATTGACACACTGAACTGTCTTTAATTTCGTCTGAAAAATGAAAGAGATCATGAGCACAGCGATACTCTAAGAAAACTGAAGGAAGGCACTATCCCATACCCCAGCAGTGTTCCTTCTGGCACCTAACCTGGAGGACTTCTCACACACATGCACATGGAGACCAGGGTGAGGTGCTACTGAAGGCCTAATGTTAACAAGAAGAGTTACCTGGGGTCACTCAGTAGGGAATGATTTCATTAACTATGGTCTGTTCGGATAAGGATCTAACATATAAAACAAAAGCAGTGAGAATGGAGGACCTAGATCGACAAGTGCCAATGTGGGTGACACTCACAGATATGATTTGAGTCAAAGCATTGGTTTGCAAGAAACACAGTATCATATTATTTATGCAAGATGCTAAAAGCATATAATGTAATATACTATATATCATTTTGGCGGACTCTCCCTGTGAGGCTTCAATGAGTGAATGCATGTGGAGACCAGAGGACAGTGCCTAGGCTCTAAAGTGAACCATATATTATTATATTATGTTATATTGTATTGTACTGTACTGCAGTGCATTGTATTATATTATATTATATTATATTATATTATATTATATTATATTATATTATATTATATTATATTATATTATATTATATTATATTATATTAAATTATATTATATCGTATCATATTCCAAAGTTTAAGGAAAGTCTTTGTTTACATGTAAACGATGAAAGAGATGAAAAGCACACTCTGGTCACATGAAAGGAAAAGAACAGTTTCCAAAAGTGAGTCCCAAAGAGGCTGGAGGGTAGCACTTCCTCTCCCCCAGCAGGCCCCATCTCTGATTCCACTAGCAGGGGCAACAGGCTGCCCCGGAATGAGGTGGGCAGGTGAGTGCCATCCTCCTAAGGGGGCTTAGGAAGAAGCCTATCACTACTCAGCACGCTGCACAGGTGGGAGGAGAAGAAAATTGCTCTGGAATTTGAGATTGAGACCTTCCCTAGTTTGTGCTTATGTTTATATTTTGATTCTTCCTTTGGCCATTTTTAGATTCTGTTGTAGCTCTTCTTTTTCACTTAAATTTGCTGGAAGTCGACATGAGATTCCTTAAATGATCAAAACTCAAAGTCACCTGAAGACTGAGCCCTCCGGATGAAAGAATGGAGGGGTAGGGTTGTCGAGAGCAGTTTCCTGGCCCCTCCTAAACTGTTTCCTTTGACCCAACTGTGATCACTGTGTTCTGTCCTGAGTTCTGGGGTGCTTTGAGCCCGTTTTCTTCTTTTGACCATGTGTACTCTGGGTACATTCTAGTTTTCCAGCACATGCAAAACCTGGGGAATCTCAGGTTATTCAGGTGAGGGCCCCTAAGGGAGTGCCAAGCAGGAGAGGCAGGGCCCTTAGGAAATGGTCTGGAAGCCATGCAGGTGGGGAGCCTTAGAGGTGTTGGCTTCCTCTCATCTCTTCCTCCTCTTGAACTCCAGAGAAGGGCTGGTGGTTTAGTCCCAGCCACTGCTGACATTCTCTGATTGTTAAAAGGAATGATTCCCGAAATACAGGCCTTTGGCTCCAGGGAATCATTTCAGTGAACAGTTACTGAGAACTCCCTACATAACGCATATAGGGTGCTTGTGCCAGCAACACAAGAGTGGGCAAAACAGGAGTCCTGCCTCCCCCAGGAGACAGACAGGTCAACAAGTACCCACGAGTCAGTTTAGTGAGAAGAGTTTTTCCATAGAGAGTCAGGGCAGCTTTCGGAAAGCATTGATACTGTGTCTGGACATTGCAAGATGAATATGAGTCCTTGAAGAACAGGCATTTTAGATCCCAGACTGGGGGATGGCCAGACAGAGGGCTGTGACAGACAGGCTGCTGCAGGCATCCAGCTGGGCACTCCACACCTTCTGGCTTGAGCTGGGCATATGCCATGTCTGTGCCCATGTCTTCAGGATTCTGATGGGCTAAGGCCCGATTCACTCTTCTTCCTTTGCTTCCTGTCTTGAAATTGTGCCCATGGTACTGTGATAACTAGCTCTAAATCTGGGAGGGAGAAATCACCCCAGACCACTAGGGACCTGGCAAGAGTAGAGTATAGATACACTTGTAAGAGCCAGCTTTGCCCACACATCCAGGATTCGGTCTCTGCGGCCACTCCCGTCCTCTCGTTGCCTGCACGGTAAGGACAGATGAGGTCCACAGAGGTCTAAACCATCCCTCATGTGAGAGTATGTGTCGACAATCCCTTGGATGCATGTGGGCCCTTAGGACAGGAGGACATTGACACTCACGGGACAGATCCATGTTGTTCAGGCCCTCCTATGGAAAAGTGATAGTGGCCTCTGTGGTCATTTCCCAAACTCTTTTGGGCACGCTTGCAGCCTATCTAGGTGTGTCACCCATGTCTCTACGGCCTGTTGCCCCCGAAAACCCACAAAGATGTTCCTATGATTGCTGAAACCCCATCCCAGCCCCAAACATGCAGAATCCTTCTAAGACTAAAGAACCATATTACTTACACTTCAGTGACAGTTTTGGTGAACGTAAAACCACCTGAGAAAAGATGCAACCTATTTTTTTTTTTGCTTTAGTTAAACCACTTTATTGAAGTATTCAGTGTCTACACCAAAAGAGTTCAGAGTTTAGAGATTAGTATCTGCCATGAAACCATTGCCACAATCAAGTCCATGCACTCATCGCCTGTAGAAGTGTCCTCCAACATCCATTACTTTTGTTAATTTAATGTGTGTGTGTGGGGGGTTGGGGGCCGTAGGAGCACAAGCCACGTGCTTCGCATATGTATAAGGGCACAATATGGTATCGTTAACAGTAGGCCCCATGTTGTATGGTAGATCTCCAGAAATTATTCCTCGTGCATAACTTTATGCCCTTTGACCAACAGCTTCCCATTTTCCCCTCCCAGCCCTGGTAACCACCATTCTACTTTCTCTGTGAGTTTGACTCTTTTGGATTCCTCATGAAAATAGAATCATGCAGTATTTATCCTATGTCTGGCTTATGTCACTTATCATAATGTCCTCCAACTGCAGTCACACTGGAGCAATTTTCTTTTTTTTAAATGCCTAATAATTTTGCATAAGATACAACCTGTTTGGATAGAGTTTTGTTAACATCTCGCTGCTTTTCACGTATGATCATATCAAGTTGCTTATTCATTGCAAATAACACATTTCAACCTGACGTCATCCTGTCAGGATAGAGTTGTCTGATGGAAGATGATGCAACTGTGAACCTAGAACCTTGTCTGAAAAGAAAATCACAAAGTCACATGGAGGGTAGACAGCAATGCTCGCCTGGCCAGGAACAGGGAGACCAGGGCTCAGGGAAGAGCATTATCTGACAGCATGCAGCAGACTCTCCTGAATGTGGGCAACCTGAGGAGAGGGAGGCCTGGGTCAGGTTTGAGAGCTCCCGCTCCTAGGAAGAACACCAGCTCTGAAGACCTCGGTGAAGACAGACCGTCAGAGTCAAAGCGGCAGCTTTCTCTCATTCCATAGCACCATCTGGCTACTGTTGCCTAGGATCTAGAAACCCTTTTCCTTTATCACCGGGCATGGAGTTCTGACCCCTTCTCTGATCCAGTGTGGCCCCAGAAACCCTTCCCAAGTGCCCACACCCATGCCCTTACAATTGAGTGATTTCTCCATATGATTGGCTGCCTCCAAGTCTAGGGACTCGCTCTCACTGTGCTTCTCAAAGCGTAGTCCAGAGACCAAAAACATCATCATCCTCTGGTTTCTGGTTAAGAAGCCGACTTTTTAGGCCTTCTCAGAACTGCTGAGATCTTCAGGAGATTATGATTCCCTCCAGAGCTCAGAAGTAGCTGCACACAGATACCGGAGGCCTATTTCAAGTCACAGAGCTGAAGTTTGTTTGTGAAGAATGTGTTATTTAGTTGTTCCATAGCTGAATTTCCTGTTCCAGCTGGAGGGTGTAAAGGTCCCTTCTCTACAGACTGCACACAGGAAATTGTGCCCATGGAACTGTGATGACTGTGGCCACAAGAGGGCACCAATAATCAATAATGGACATGGCTCCCCATCCCTGGAGCTCATTTTAGTTCATTCTCCCTCTGTTTCTCTTTTACTCCACTCCCCCTCCTCTAGAGGTAAATTCCTACAAAGGCTATTATAGGCACAGTGTGTGTCGATGGCCATTTCTCCTGTAAACACTCACCCAGCCAGGCCCCACGCTTAGCACATGGCAGCACATCCATGAGCTGAGAAGCTGTGCAAAGAGAGATGCAGTGAGCCCAGCTTGATGCTCCAACTTCCCTAGTCTGGCAACGTCCCCAGGAGCCAGTGAGCCCAGGAGCCAGTGAGCTTTGCCTGTCCCAGAACGCAGAGGGTCTGAGGAGCCAAGTAGAACAAGGAAACACCACTCTGACACTTTCTAAATAATACGCCTCATCTCTGTGCAGGTTCCCTTCTATCACCCACAAAGCTGGCTCTCAGCAACCCATCTTTTTCGGCTCTGCCCCTCCTTCTTGTTGGCGCTCACCTTACTGCCGTGTTTGAGGATCACCTTCTAGTTCTACCTCTTGCAGCTGTGTCCTCATTTCAGCATCTGATTATGAGGCATCTAAGTAAAGTCTTCTCACTGAGGACTGAGGTGCTGCAGGAGCCCTGTGACTGAGATTCTGATACAGAAGACCCCTCCTCACATTGCTACCCCTTCCCAACCCACCCAGCCTAGGCTTCGTTCCTCTCTCCTGGACAGGAGTCAGTTTTAACGGCTTAGGAGGAAAGAGGCAGGGTCACACGGGGGAAGGAACAGGGTGTAATAGCAGAGAGGAGGCCCAGAGGAAGGACTGGTCCTGGAGCAGATAAGTTGGACCAGTGCCCAGGTAAGCTCTGGCGGGATCCTGAGTGAGGTAGACTGAAATCCATGGGTGCCCACTTGCCTGTAGTCCTGCTGTGCGGGCAGTGGAGGTGGGCTCGGCCTTGGGCCATGCCCCTGCTTCTCATAGGTTCCCAGCTCCTAGCGACTCATGGCTGGAATTCCCAAGAGGAAAGGGAGAATGATGCCAAAAAGTCATGGAAAGTTATTTCCCTGCTACTCTGGAGTATGCTTTACACATATACAACTTGAAGAGCAAGGACAGCAATGCCTACAAGCTGGTGTGTGTTCGGAGTACCAGGCGGGAGCAGGTAGGTAATCACATCTTCCCGTCCCACTGTTCTGCACATGTAAGGAGTGAGGGTCAAGGGAGGGTGGGGGGATCTTATCAAAAGATTTTGTTCACTACTTGAAGTCCATAAATATAGGGAAACTATAACCTGTTCATTTAATCTCAGTTTTTATAAAGGAACTTCTTGGAAATTTAAAACTTCAGTTGATGTCTACTCACAAGTAAGGTGAATTTTCAATCTTCATCATTTTTAGGACTTTTTAAATGAAGAAAGACTTCAAAATTTGGATGATGGAGGGAAAAAATATCCAGTAAGGCAGAGCCCCACATGGAAGATGTTTGAAAAGATAGGTTGAAGAAAACATTTCAAGGAAGTAAAATAAAAAGAAATAATTTTTAAAGAGAAAGAGAGAAAGAGAGAGAGAGAGAGAGAGAGAGAGAGAGAGAGAGAATCTACCAAATCCTAGCAAAAAGTAAAAGCCCAGGACCAGATGGCTTCACCTGTGAATTCTACCAAACATTCAAAGATTTAACACCTAATCTCCTCAAACTCTTCCAAACAATCAAAGAGAAGGCAATACTTCCTAATTCACTTTATGAGGCCAATATTACTCTGACACCACAACCTGGTAAAGATAACACAACAAAGGAAAACTACAGACCAATCTCTCTCATGAACACAAAGCAAAAATCCTAAATAAGATACTAGCAAACCGAATCCAGCAACATATTAAAAAGATTATACATCACGATCAAGTGGGCTTCATCCCAGGGGCGCAGAAGGGATGGTTCAACATATGCAAATCGATTAATGTGATACATCACATAAACAAATTAAAAAATAAGAAACATACGATCATGTCAATAGATGCGGGAAAAGCCTTCGAAAGATACAGTATCCATTTATAATCAAAACTCTGAACAAAATCGGTATAGAAGGAAATTACTCGTACATGATAAAGTCCATATATGACAAACCCTCAGCCAACATTATACTTAATGGTGAAAAACTAAAAACCTTCCCTCTAAGATCAGGAACAAGACATGGCTGTCCAATATCGCCGCTGTTATTCAATATAACATTGGAGGTCCTAGCGAGTGCAATCAGACAAGAGAGAGATGTAAATAGGAAACGAAGAAGTCAAATTGTCACTATTTGCGAAGACATGATTCTCTGTATAGAAAACCCGAAAGACTTCATGAGAACACTAATAACAATAAGCAAATAAAATAAAGTTTCTGGTTACAAAATCAACGTTAAAAATTCATAGCATTCCTACACTCTAACAACATCAGAGGTAGATGGCTATCCCAAGACATTGACGATGCCTGTATACCGACAGATTGATGTTTAACTCAAAATCAATTGTTTGATTGTCTTTACTTGTCTCTTAATTATATTAGTTATAATAATAATAATAATGATAATAATTGTCCTTGTCCTTGAGGTTTTTCTATATAGTCCAGCTGTTTATGATTACTGAACATGTATAAGATAACTGTTAATACTCTTATCATGGCTTGTGTAAATAGTATAGTGGATGCAAAATACAGAAAAACGAAATAGCAAAACTCAGATCATGATAGTTTACAGGAAGGAAGTGATCCAGAGTGTTTTTTTGTAATGAGGCCATAAGACCTGATTGCCTTCCATTTACCTGCCCTTCCCTTTTTGGGAAAATTTGGCTTCAACTCACATCCCATGGTTATGGTGTTGCCTCATCCCCAATGGTCCACCATTCCAACAAGACACTGCCAATGCTGAGACTTCCTAGGAATGAGCCTTCTTGGTGCTGCGAGACCACACTATCCGACCAAAAGTTTGGCCTTCAATATATCCTTTGGATTGATTTAGGACCAAAACAGGTGATTGTTGATGAAAATGGGGTTGTATGGAAAGTAGCCTTACGGGGTGGCCAGATCATAAATTCCTAACTGGGCATGTAATGGTTGGTAGTCACACCTCAGGAATATAACCTTTTCTTAGTAAAAGGTTTATCTTTGTCTCACGCAGACCCTGTCCATTGATTTTGTGCATCTAGGTTAACAGGACTTTAAAATAAGGGTAACAATGTTCAAGAGGGAACATAATCTTGTTAACTACCCTGTAATCCAAACCTCACCTTGTGTTTTCCCACTTTCTTGTAAATCTTTCTTCCTTCTTAATTTCAAATGCATCAAAGAAACTGAAAAATCTGTCATTTCTCAAAAGCGTTTGAGATCTTGCTTCCCAGCAATTGTCATTAGTTTTGGCTCAAATAAGTTCTTATAAAACTTCTCTACAGTTTTGGACATTCTTATGTCCACGACAGGTTTAGACATTTCTTATGTCGACAATTTTGATTTTAGTTTCCCCTTGGCTGTTTAAGGGAATAACTGATAGCAGTTTCCAGGAGAACCTAATGGAGTCCTGTTGACCCTGGGGGAAGCATATATGGAGGGCCCTCCTTTGACGGTAGTGCAATTGATTGCAAATGAGACTCCAATTTGTGGGTCATGAGATACTAATTTCTGGACCAGTGTTTTGATGATGGATGCCTAGAAGGGCACGACGGGGGAGGTCCAGGTGTTGTTTTAGATTTCTGGTCTTGGAGCTGTTGAAACTGTAAGGCCGCTAACCTGGAAAATTTTTGTTTATAGTCTTCTAGTCTCTAGAATGGAAGGTCAGTTC
Organism: Pteropus vampyrus; assembly: GCF_000151845.1. Taxonomy (NCBI): domain Eukaryota; kingdom Metazoa; phylum Chordata; class Mammalia; order Chiroptera; family Pteropodidae; genus Pteropus; species Pteropus vampyrus. Next base: position 10,337 of record NW_011919298.1, on the reverse strand, counting down.
AGAGGATTGGTAGACCGCGAGTACTCAGGTAAAGGAGGATAGAAGGGAGCAGTAGGAGTCACATTAGTCTTACAGTCTTTTGTTATAAGTACATCTTATGTCCTTAATTTTTCATTAGCCTCTTGAAATTAAACTTTCAATGAAGATATTTTGGAATCTTGAAGACTTTTGTGGACTTCTGCATACAAATGAAACCCCATTCTACTTGTTTGATTTGGAAACTCTTGTTGTCAAGTGCACTTTATAAATGAACAATCTTGAACAATCATAAATGAACAATCATAAGACTGTTCAACAATCTTGTAATGGCCATAATTCTAGGTTGTTTTTGTGTGTGTGTGTGTGTGTGTGTGTGTGTGTGTGTGTGTGTGTTTGTGTGTGTGGATATCTATAGCTTTTAGGACCATTGTTCTTAGATGTAAAATAAGCAAGTATGCTGGAAGGTGGAGTGCTCACTTCTTTGAAACTTGAAGATCCCATTTCTTTAGCTAAGCCTTGAATCTTTTAGAGCCAAATTAATACCTAAAAAGGATGTGCCATTGCGTTGGGGTTTGTGGTGTTTTACAATGTACATAATCGCGCAGCAATTTTCTTGACATTGGCAAGGGACTTAGTGTTGATGTAACCTAATCTGTGACCAACTCGTCTCAGCACAGGAGTCTTAGATTTAGGTAATGAGACCTATAACAGCTTTGAAGTACTTGACCTATACCCACCAATTTTGCAGTTTTGACTTCTAAGATTTCCATTCTTTTCAGGAGAAGATTTCTTTATAGTGGTGGATGCCCTAATAGCTCTTGATGGTGTGACTTATGCCTGTGTCTGTTTGTTAGCCACAGTTCTGCCTGTCACCATTGCACTTTTAACAGTGGTCTGATACCTGTAAGGTCCAGAGGGCAGAGCCTCCACTTTCTGCAAGGAGACCCCTTGGGTGTCACTTTCAAACAGTCAGGAAATGTCATGGAACGATCGACTCTGAGAAATGAATGGTGAATTATTCTCTTCCCCTTTCTATCGGTTAGGACTCATAAGAGCACACGTGCCTGAAAACCCAACCTAGCGGGCCTGAAAGAGCGGGGTAACTGTTTCACAAAACTAAAAGGTCCAGAGGAAGGCTGACATCAGGCACTGCCTGGTACAGGGACTCAAGGGATATAACTGGCCTGCTCTTTACTGTCTCTTGACTCAGTTATTGTGCCCCCTGTAATTTTGGCTTTATTCTCAAACAGCTGTTCTGGACCTTCTGAATTCTCATCTTCATACCCAGCAATGAAGAGCGAGCCTACTTTTCATATCGTTCAAACAAAATCCCACCATTAAGCCTCATGACCCCAAGATGGCCAATTAATAGGCTTGGGAGTGAAGGGATGGGCCATCCTGACTAGCTCGGCCAAGGTCACATTCTCCAAACCATGGTCCAAAAGGTAGAGTCAGTTTCCCTGGAAACAGGTGGAGGAGAGGGAAGGAGGAAACCTTTCCACATGGATTATCTTCTTACTGTTTTATCATGAGAAGGCAGAGTACTCATTCGTTTGTGAGTCAGCACCAACCTCAGGGATTGTTTGGTCGTATATCCTCCACATGGACAGTGCGATCAGTGAAAACCACACACGGCCCAAAGTGTAAGCAGTCTTCAGCACCGTTTCATCGGCTGCTAGCCATTCAGGAAAAGCAGGCATTTTCCCTAGTCTGTTCCTCAGGGACCTGGATTTGCGTAAAAGAAAAATAAATGTTGCTATTCATGATCAAAAGTATCTCACAAAACGGGTAGATCCCGTTCACTAGGAAGCCCTCTATTTTATGAGCACCTTGATGGATGTGGGAAAGTTTAGAAAGAGCTAAGCTGCTCTACCCCACAGGAGAGTCTGGACCTGCTGAGGGATCCTGAGGGAAGGGACAGAGTGGAAAAACGAGAAATGCCAAGCAACCAGCGAGAGAGATGAGGTCAGTGATTCAATAGGCTGAAGGTCAAGTGACAACTATCCGGGAGTGAGGTCAAGAGCATTTCAAGGACAGGGGGATGCCCAGCGCTGGGGTTAAAGGTGTCAAAGTTATTGCTCCACAGAAACGTGCCAAACTGCCTGAAATCTCCACGGTTCCCTGACCTAACAAGTGCTTTCCTGAAGCATGTTTTTATGTGGTTTTGTTTGGTTCTGTTTTATTTACTGGGAATCAAAGAAGGGGCTGGGTTACATATCTAGAGAAATACCCAGCAAAAAAGCATGTCTAGATGTAGGCGTAATTTCGAGGGGGACCCCTGCACCTGCTGCAAACTGCAGACGTTTTAGCAGCAATGGAACTTCGACAGGGAATCTAGCTGAGTTATAGTTCAGTAGTTCCTTTGGGAAACAGTTGGGTAATATTTCAAAATCTCAATGCCTAGATCCCAGCCCAGACTAATTAAGTCAGGACTTCTGAGTGGGACCAGGTATCAGTAGTTTTTAAAGCTCCCCCGGTGATTACACATGCAGCCACACCTGATGCTATTTATACACCTCATCTGGTCTCAGGGAACTAATATCCAAATGCCACCTGAGTATATCCGACTCTGGGCTTCATTGACCCCAGGTGATACTGTGGCGACGTCCCCGGAGCCCCCATGCCGAGAGCTAGAGTGCAGAATGACTGATTAGAAGAAAATCTGCTCCTTGTTTGGGTTACCGTTCGATGCACCACTTTTCAGTGTTATGTGTGTTTGTTCGCACTTCAGAGTATAATGAGGAGAAACAGGTGACTGGACCGTTGTCTCCCTGTGCCTGCCTCACTAGCTTGGCCCTATAGGCTTGGGACGGGGTCGGTGTTTTCCCCTCTGTGCATCTTTTAATGGGGTTTGTGGCCTCACCCAAGGCCACTCCTGCCCTTCTCTATTTGATAGCAGTAATGAGCCACAGAACCCCAGACCTCTAAAGGTCTATGTGAATCGTGAGCCACCAGACTAATACAAGAAAAACAGGCAAGATCAATAATTTTCTTCTAAATTAGCAATGATTGGGGACACATTCCTGAGAAAATATTCCTGAGAAAAAAGTAAAATATCCAGGCATAAATTTCACAGAAAATATGAAAGGTGTATAACAAGTTATGTTATATGACTGGAGGACATAATAAGAGCGTGAACATGTGACATTCTAAAATGAAAAGCTTAGGGACTAAATGTCTTTTGTTTTTTTTTCTTTTTGCCAAATTGAAATATAAATTCAAAATAGTTCTAGTTCAAAACACAGTAATTCTACTTTGGGAACTTGGAGAAAAATTTCATCTGGAAGAATAAATTCAATGTATTCAGAAATAAATTTCAGCAAATAATAAAGAGAATCGTCGTTACCTAACACATATATTAACAGAACATATCTGAAATGAAATAGTTGGCACAGGAAAATAAACTCAGCTAGATTTAAAACTGATATGCAGAAAATGACCTATGACACTAAAATTTGCTGTACACACAGTGGCCTTTAGATGCAGGTCTTGGAACTCTCTCAGAAAAAATAGAAGTGACTAATAACATCATTTCAAAAAGTGAAATTAAACTCTTATGAGTCACCACATAAAATAAAATCTGTTAACAGCATAACTGGAATACTAATATCTATTTGTGTAACAAGCTGAATTATTCTGGGTTCCTTACAGATGTAAACAAATTGAATTCCCATAACCCCAAGAGAAAGGGGCTCATATTGCCCTCTTATTGATGATGAGTGGGACTCAGGGAGGGTAAGGAGCTTGCCCAGGTCACACAGGCATTGGAATTCTCACCCAGGACATCTGGCTCCAGGGTCCATGGGCTTCCCAGCCTTCAATGTGTACCTGTACACACACACACACACACACACACACACACACACACACACACACATAAGCGCGCATGCTACGTCACAGACACTACTGCCGTGTGATATGTCATCCTAGCAATTGAAGGTGTGATACAACAACCATTTTCTCTTGCTCGTGGTTTCGTGGACCAGCAATTTGGGAAAGGAGCAGCCTGGCAGTTCTTCGTTGGGGGCTCTCATATGACTGCGGTCAAATAACAGTGGGGCCACAGTCACCTAAGAGATCAGTTGGGCTGGACATCCATGGTGGCCCACTTACCTGCCTGGCAGGTGATGCCGGCTTTGGCCAGGAGCTCAGCTGGGACTGTCAAGCAGACAAGTGCAGGGGCCTCTCCAGCATGGTGGTCTTGGGAAGTGGGGCTTCTCATATGGACGTAGTTTTTACCCGGGGCGAATGTCCAAGAGCTTGCCAGAAGCCCCGGGGCCTTCTCTGACCCCACCGTGCAGGTTGCAGGTCACTTCCCCCGCAATTTCCGGTTGAAGCAATCACAAGGCCACCCAGAGTCAAGAGGTAGCTCACAGACCCCACTTCTCCATGCAAGGAGAATGTGGGACTGTGTTTTCAACCACCTCAACATATCATTAGCTCAATGAAAAAAATATCTAAATCCTATTGAGTGTTTATTCAGAGCCAGGCACTGTGCTAAATCTATTAATATGGATATTTTATATACATTATACACTTATACTTACATTTAAAATAAATAATCACCAAAGTAAAACCATGCAGTAAAAGTTGCAGGGCTGTGCTTCCCTACAAGATACACTGGTCTCGGAGTCGATCAGGTCAGAAAGCCTTCTGGGTCACATCACCTCTCCCAGAGCCCCAGTCTCTGCATCCACAGGTCCGCCCTCCACCCCCATCTGAGGGGGAACCCCTGTGGTGTGGGCTGTGTAACAGAAGGCCTGGGTGTTCGAAGAAGATGCACGGGGCTGTGGGGGAGGCGTAGGTGGACTGAGCTGTGTGCTCAGCCCCTTCCCTGCAATCCTCTCTCCCTACCCTCTCCCTGCCCCTCATCTCCCTATCTCCAACTTCCACGAGGCAAAGATAATTGAATTGGAAGTGCGCAAAAGTCATGGCTCAGCATTTCATTGCAGTGCCTGGATGCTGGTTGCTTGTGTAAAAATCAAGATCTCTCTCCAAGGCAACCCTATAAGGAGGCTTCCACCCCAGGTCACCACTTCTATCCAGTCAGCGCGACAACACCCGTCCCGTCCCCGAACAGAAACGTGTTATCCCCAAGTCCGGTCACACCTTCTCCCCTCCCCACCCACCCACAGAGCCCAGACGAAAGTCTCCCCAGTTCACGGCCTGTGGGCAGTGCCTCACCTCTCGAATGCCAAATCCCTTTCCTTAAATAAAGTCTGCAGTGAGCGTGAAGATGAGACAAGGCTCAAACATTCGGAGCCGACTTGTCACCAGGGAGGAACGCTGGAGGGGGACAATCCCCACCCTCTTCCTGGCTTTCTTGGTTCTAGCTTTGCAAGGTAAAGCAGTGGCATGTGGGGCGCTGGGCCCCGAAGCAGGGTGTGTGGGTCCTCTTTGTTATTTCTTGTTCCATGTTCCCAGCAGAGCCACATGAGCTTTATCCACACAGCCATGAGTGGCAAAGTGTGCATAACTCACCCCAGCAGTATCATCCTGAGAAAAGACCCCACTCCTACCCCCTACCCCAGAGGAAGCCAGCACTGTAAGGACAGTGCAGGGAGCAGGGCTGTGTTTAGCTGTCTGTTGTTTAGGACTGGATCTTTCCTATTTGGAGCACTAAATATCCTCTGCTGTGTGGAATGACGGTGACACAAAGAGGTGACATATTCCCTATTAATTAAAAAGCCCTTAGAACAAGAAGAAAGCCCACTGTATGTCAGTCCTGGTTACGTTTTAAATTCCACATTTCTCACGTGAAGCTCTACACAGGGACTTGTATTCAATGGGGTCCCTGAAAAGAGCTGGCAGGTATAAGTCCTTAAAATGCTTATAGTCCACAGCTCCCTAGGAACATATCGGAGAAGGTGCTGCGATCACTATTTTTCAAGACTGAAGCTGACCTTGACTGACTTTGATTTTGACTGGCAATTCCCCAATCAGTTACAAACACACACACGCATACTTTTAGTCTTGGACTCCTTGTTGGTGCCTAGTCTCTTGTGAGGAAAAGCAGACCTAAAGCATTATTTCTTTAGTCTCCAGGGAACCCGAACAATCACATCAGTCCCAGGCCTGATCAGCTCAGCATACCTGACTGAAACCTATGGTCTTGCAGAACCTTGATGAAGGAGGCCCTGTGCTATAAGGGTTCCATTTGAACCTTTCCTCTTGTCCAGCCCTTGCTCACTGCCTTTTCAAAGGCAGCAGCCGAGCCTCCAGGGTCAGCAGCCCAGGACCCCTTCTCTTTCTTATCCGATTATCAGGAGCCACCACAGCCAAAGCCCTGGGTTTGCAGCCTCCCAAACTCAGTCATCTGCAATGGGGCAGCACATTCTCCTGACGTGCCCGCCGTGGCTCTGTGTGTCAGCTCCCGTCCCCTCTTCCTCCCTCCAGAGCCAGCAGGATAAGGAGGAGCTCTTCATAAAGTAACTGTCTAAACCCTTCGGGCACATCCCCAAAACAACGAAACACTCAAGGAGCAGCTATGTTACTCTTTATTGCGCAAAGTAGGAATAAAACAGGTGCACCAGGGACAGGTACACCTGGAAAGCAATAAAGGAAAGAAATGAGTTAGAGCCACTTAGCTGCTCAAGAAGCCTTCTCTATTTGGCTTCTGGGGCCGGCACACTGAGGGGACTCCACCAGGGTGGGGTCGCCCATCTAAGGCTTAGGAACTCTATGGGGTGGAGGGGCAGGGGTGCAAGTGAGAGGCAGTCAGGGTGGCCCAGCCTGTTACATGTCCTCTATGCAGCCTGGCAGCTGGACTTCACCATGGAGATCTCGCCAATCCAGGGGACAGTGTATATTTGGAAAGAGCAGAGCGCTTTCTGCAAAAGGGAAGAGAGAGGGATTGTCAGGTAGGGTTACAGTAGAAAAGGAAATTGTCCAACAGGAGATGGCAGATGTGCGGGTCAGGAATTGTGGTTGTTTGGTGGGACTCTCAGACCCAGACCCAGACTACTCCCCACCCCAGCCCCAGACTACTAACCAAGACTCAGCAATGCCCTCCCTATCATCCCTCCCATCACTCCAAGTCTAAGAGATGGCATCCTGCACCCCAACCCCCACAGGATTCTACACTATTGCTCCCCCCAGCACAGCCCTTTAAGGAGCAGCCCACGCAAGGCCACACAGCCCCAGAGGGTGCACGGCATGCCCCCAAGTTCCCTCCACCTCTAGTGGGCCAGCACTAACACAGGTTCAGAGGGAAAGACCCAGGTCTAATGAGGCAGGCTGTGGGGCTTGGGGGATGACGAGAGGCTGAGAGCTTCCAAGAACCAGCCCTGCTGATCGCTGGAGAGTTCGATGTTTAGTGAGCAGGGCAGCATGGGAGGGTTTCTCCCCCTACAGGCCTCTAATTCCCTCTAATCTGTTCCAGCTGCTTCTTCCACAAAGCAGGCAATCCCCAAGCACGTGGTGCCCCAATAACCCAGCTTAAAGCCACCTAAAAATTTAAATTCGGCACCTCCGCACACGCACCCTTAACCCCCACACCTATCCAACACCCACACAACCCACTCATGCCACACCACTCACACATGACACACTCCCACAGGAACACCCCCACACCTCTGGCCTGCATGCTTGGTCCCTGGCCCACTTTAGGCACATACCTTCCTCAGCTGTGGCTGGGCGTGGAAGGGACAGCTGGCCAAGTTTGGCTCGGACTTGGTACACGTGGTTCGACCGATCTCCACATCCAAGAAGTAGTTCGTGCCAGCCACCGCCTATGCATGTGAAGAGTATGATTGCCTTTCAACACCGGCCCATGTCACAAAAGCACAAAACCTTTCTGCTTTTGTGCCTAGGGCCATCATCCACTGCCTGGCACCCAGGCGGTACTGAGCCAACTTCTGACTAGTGTCCAAGGTGCTGTGCCCCAGGCCCAACTTGTAACTTGTTTACACAGCAGCTCCAACAAGGTGCGTCATGCAGCCTAGTAGGAAGAGAGGCAGGAAAATGGAAGATGGAAGCCAGACACCAAAACTCCATTAACTGGCCCAGGAACTGAAGGCGCAGCTCTGGGGAGCCAGCAAGGGTGTCAGCAAATCAACTGTGCCAGCGCCAAGATCTGGGGCAAGGACTAAGGCAAAGTGACAGCTCTGCCTGAGTCTGGGCTAGATATGCCTCAGGAAGACTAACGTGATAATGACCTTGAAGCTACAGTCCAGTTGGTGGTGTGAAGCCATACTGGCTCTCATTGCATGTAACCAGGTTTACTCATCCCCTGAGTGGCAGGAAATGAGATGCGTTTCAGTCTCTCTCTCGTTCTCATACACGTACACACACGGACAGGGATGTTTGAGGTCAATAAAAGATGCCTTTAAGAGTTCCTTGTGATGGGAACATATCTAAAGTGTGTCAAACATGTGTCCTTTACATTTGAAATTACAGAAGTGAAGGCTGTCCTCACAGAGGCACTCCCAAGACACACCTAATGAGAACTCGGAGAATCTTAGGATGACGGGCCGCGACCAGGCTCTAGAATCTGCCTGGTGGATCCCAATCAAGGCCCGATTCCTCTGGTATCAGTTTCCCAGAAGTGCCAAGCTAGTGTCATCCTGGAGAGGAGCAGGCTCGCGGGGACCTGGTGAGCAGGGAGTGCACGTCCCATCCAAAGGGACAGTGCCAGCTGACTGCTGCAGGAGATATGGGTCTGATCTTGACTCACTGTTTGAAATTTCAAGAGAAGGTAGAAACGAGGCCTAAATCCAGGCATGCAGCACCACACTTTGTTGCCGTGTGGCTATGTTCTGCTCTCCAGTGCGAAGCAGGCCAGCTGGTCTAAATCCTAGCCTTCCTTCAAGGACAAGCGCAAAGCCCAGTAGTCCTTCCTGAAGCTCTCCTCTTCCCTTTCTGAACTTGATTGCCTTCCTTATCTGGCCAGAACTTCGGGGTGGGCTGGCAGAGGCAGGGTCAGGTGTGCTCCTGTCTACCCCAGCAGGCACTCAACTACCTCTGGCTGCTGGTGGTGGACACCCGTCTCAAGGTGCAGAATGAAACTTCACAGCCTAGAGCATGTTCCATGGGTGGGACCTGCACAGGGAAGCAACGCTCCGAGGGCCTTTCCTCTAGGATCTCTAGGCAGGTCTGGATTCCTGTGCGACACCCTCTGAGTGGCATCTACCTGGCCACAGGCCAGATCCAGGACTCCTTTGTTTGCTGACACCTTCGGGGTGACTAGGGAAGCAGTGAGGGCCCTACCTCAGGGAGGATGTTTGGAGTGCCTGCTGGCCCCAGATACCACTGCACATGGAGGACATGGAGGTTGGTTTACAGGCACCTGCTGAGAGACTGGAAGAACATGTCTCTTCTGCATGACCCGAATCTCATCTTGAGGAAACCTCAGGCCAATCCAAACGGAGCACCAGTCTACACAACACTGGCCGGACTCTTCACAAATGCCAAGGTCATGAAACAGATAGGCTGCTGCAGGGGAAAGGACGGTGCAGGACAGTGGCTGGAGCATATGACCCTGGAGTGTTCTTGGCTATAAAGGATATTGCTGGGACGATGAAGGACATCTGAATAAGGTCTGTGCATTAGATAAATGTCAGTGTTGAGTCTTGATTTTCCAAATTGTCCTGTCATCATATAAGAGAATGCCCTTGTTTGGGGGAAATATATACTCTCAAATGGTTCAGAGAAATAAAGGCACACATGTACCCATGCACACACGTGGGGAGGGAGGGAGGCGGGCAGATAAAGCAAACAGGACAAAATTTTAACGTTTGAGGAATCTGGATGAAGGATCTACGGAGAGTCTAAGTGCTAATTTTACAACGGTTCTGTAAGTCTGAAATTATGTCAAAATGCAAAGTTAAAAGGAAGAAACTGCTTAAAAAATCATTCAGTGGGAGGGAGGGGCTAACCAGGTGTACGAGTTTTCCTTCGCACATGCTCCTTTGGTTCCCAGCTCACACTGAGCCCCCAGTCCCATTAGGCTAAGTGGGCTAGACAGGGACCCTGACCCCAAGCCAAGTTCTCCTTGCTAGGCTGGTGCTTGAAAACAGAAATGAAGAGCAGGGCGGCAACCAGGAGTGTCCGGGACCCAGTGGCACTCCTGGGGACAAGTCCGCGAAGGGATGTGGGAGACAGGAAACTGCCTGGCTGAGAAACATGGGCGTGTCAGCGTCTAGGGCCCATCTGGAGAGCTTCCAGGGCCTTAGAGGTAGATTCTCCCGTGAGTGCGGCAGGCAGTAGCGCGTCTGGCTACGTCACGGAATGCCACAGCCTCCCAGGCGCAGGTTCCGCCCTCTCGCGGTGCAGGCTCCCCGCATCCCGGTCGCCCTGCCTGCTCCGCAGCCCGACACCCGGTCCCAGGGACGCAACGGGGCTTGCGGGCACGCACCACC
>NW_011919297.1:0-8989 GCF_000151845.1 Pteropus vampyrus | reverse complement strand
TCAGAGGGAATTTGAGAGAAGTTCAGTATGATGGGAGTGAAGGTTGGGGTTGGTAGTTTTTCAGGGTCAGACAACTTTGTAAAGACTTGGTTCTAGGGTAAAACTGTAACTGAAAATCTTCACTTCTTTAAAATGACGTTTTCGCTTCTCTTTCTCCTTGATTCAAACAGGCCTCAGGCTCACTTGCTTCTTTTCTTTCATTATCTTTCTGCATACTGCATTACCGCTCCCTTAATGTCAGCATCAAACAGTCTTAGGAACAAAGCCTCAGGTCTGTTGACCACAGAAACAGAGTTTTTGTCAAATTAAAGATACCATCTTGCAGCTCCACACTCATGAAGGTAGGATGACCCTACCAGCATCCCCTTGAAACCAGACAGAATGATACCATGACTGACATCAGGACCCAATGTAATGATCAACTGCCTCCTACCCTAGCCCTGATCAATCAGAAGAGCCCATGAGCTCAACTCCCTTAGCTACTAAAGAGTTTTCCCCTATATAACCTAACCCCTATAGGCCATCTGTGAGCCATGTCTTTGAGCACTAGTTCACCTGTGTCTCTGGGCCTGGTGCCATTTCCTTAAATAAACCTCTACTTTCTTTGTTGCAAGTGCCTGTCTGTGCTTCTTTTGGCTTTGACACATGCAGGAAAAATGAACCCCTTGAATTCGGTAACAAAACTCTAAAGATAACAATTATTTCTCACTGCTCTTCTCCCTTTCTCTTTCTAAACTCATGTTCTTACAGTGCTTGCCTTATCTCTCAACACAGAGCCCATTGAATTTTGATTAAATATTTTAGATCAGCATTGATTTTTGACATTTCACCAGCATCTCAAGTTTGATAGCTGTGAGCAGCAGTTATACAGGGGGATTAAGCTAAATTTGACCTTCAGTCATTGAGAATAAATTCAGTCATTGGTGCCACTCATAACTAAGGAATCACCCAATAGATATCCTTAGAAGTTGGGGAAAAACACTCCTTTGCCTGCAGTGGAGAAAAGAGTTTAATGGAGAGTGGTCTAGCTCATACAGCCTACAGCCTAAAACCATTAAGAACAAACTCGCAGTTTAACAAAATCAGGTTTACTGACCCATTGAAATGAGGGAGATTGTACACCAGAGGAATTATGCAGCATCTCACCAAACAAAGTGTTAATGTAAGAAATGTCCAAATCTGTAGAGAATTTTAATGACTTTATTTGAGCCAAACTGATGATAATTGCCAGGAAACAAAAATCTCATTGGATTAAGAAAATGCTCCAGAGAATGGCAGTTTTGCATCTTATTTTATACATTAGAATCAAAGGAGATGTAAGGAAGATTCATCGGTGGTAGATTAAGGGAGTGGGAGAAAGTAAAGCGGGTAAATCTCTGGGAATGGATAAAAAGTAAACCAGAGGGACATATACTTCTTTTACATTGGTAGGTACTGTAGTGACCTCACCTTTAGAAACAATAGGTTAAGGATAAGACATGGTACGTGCTAACCGCCATGTCTCACTTCTAGTTAGTTATCTGCTAAAAATTTATTAACTAAAGGGATTTACTGGCCGGATCACTGCCTATAGGTACAAAATATTTTAACAATGATGTATTCTGCTTCTGTACCCCGGCTTGCTTACCCACCTCTTAGTTATCAGTTAATGAATGGAGGAGATATAGTCTTTTGTGTAAAGATTAAGGATGTGGGGGATGGAATCGAGGGTTTAAAACCTTTGTGCCCCTGTGTCTCGGGGCTGCTCCTTTGCAAGGACAGCCGCCGGCTAATAAACTGTCTCTTGGACTAGAGCACTCGAGTTGGGCCTGGTTATTTCGGTCACAACATTTGGAGGCCCCAGCGAGATCTTCTCGTTGTGGGAAAATTGATCAGTGCACCAGGGCGTTGGACCATTTGCGGTTGGGGAGGCCTCTAGGGCACTTGCCCTAGCCCACCGCCCGTGGTTTCTCGCTTTGTGGAGCGTGATCTTGGGAGTGCTGAGGCAGTTTTTGGTAGGGGCCCCAGGACCGTGCGGACGTCGGACACGACAAGTAAGTCGGCGGTCGACTGAGACTGTGACGACAGTTTTCTCAGTCTTGTTTTTTGGTTCGTTAGTCTGTGTCTGTTTTTCTTGTGTTGCTTCGTGTGCTTTACTGTGGAACTATGGGACAATCACAGGGTAAGCTAACACCGCTTCAATGCATGCTTAATCACTTTAAAGATTTCCGTCACAGGGCAAAGGCTTATGGTTCTTTAGTAACCCCTTTTGATTTGCAGCGGTTTTGTCAACTAGATTGGCCGACCTTCGGAGTAGGATGGCCCTCCGAGGGATCATTTAATTTACAGACTGCATTTCGGGTTCGGGGTGTTGTTTATGGGAACCCGGGGCATCCTGACCAAATTCCTTATATTGATGTATGGATTGACGTTGTTTCTGATGCCCCTAAGTACTTACAGAATTGCAGTCGCGCCCCCGTTACTGTAATGGCAGCCATACCCCAAGGTCTTAAGAAGCCCCCACCAGTGTTGCAGGGCCCTCCGTCGGAGGATGACTGGTATCCACCACCCTATCATGGTGATGGGAGTGGACGTCCTCCTCCGGAAAGACCAGAACCTCCTGTAACCTGGTCTAGGGGTCGTAGGCCACCTTCCCCTGATTCAACCTCCCTGAAAGAGCCAGTATCTGTTCAAGCCCCATTGAAGGTGATTCCAGGAGGTGGAGGTGAGCCTACTGTCATCTACTCGCCGTTCAGTACTATTGATTTATATAATTGGAAATTGCAAACGCCATCCTTTTCAGAAAAACCACAAGGATTAACCTGCCTTCTAGAGTCTATTTTTTTACCCATCAGCCCACTTGGGATGATTGTCAGCAGCTTTTGCAGGTTTTATTCACCACTGAGGAAAAAGAAAGGATTTTGCGGGAGGCAGCCAGAGAAGTCACGGACCCGAATGGGCTGCCAACAGCAGACTTAACCAGGATACAGGCTGTGTTTCCTACTCAGCGTCCCCAGTGGGATCCCAATACGGATCAAGGTAAGGAGGCTCTCCTAAGGTATCGCCAGTTCCTGCTACAGGGACTCCGGGCTGCTGCACGTAGACCAATAAATCTGTCCAAGGTAAGCAAAGTAATTCAGACCAAGGATGAGTCACCTGCAGCATTTTTAGAGAGACTATTAGAATCTTACCGCTTGTATACACCTATTGACCCGGAGGACCCCAACAATAGAAGAGCCATTAATTTGGCCTTTGTGAGCCAGTCGGCCCCAGATATTAGGAGAAAGTTACAGAAGCTAGAAGGTTTTGAGGGAGAGAATTTATCCAAATTGCTAGAAATAGCCCAGAAAGTTTTCAACAATAGAGACAATGTGCAGAAAATAATGTTTGTGGGGAAGGGACCTATGCCAGGCAGAGGAAGAGGAAGGGGCCGAGGAGGAAGATCAGAATTTGTCGGGCCACCTGGACCAGGAAGTAAACAGGTTGGCCTTGAAAAAGACCAATGTGCATATTGCAAACAGAAAGGGCACTGGAAGAATGAGTGTCCCAAGCAACCAAAAGGTGACAAGAAAAATACAAGCACCCCAATTCTTCTGGAAGATAACTAGGGGTATTAACTCAGATGCTGGGACCGTGGAAAAGACCAGTTGCACACTTATCTAAAAGGTTAGATTGCGTGGCTGCAGGGTGACCTAATTGTCTGAGGGCCGTTGCAGCCACGGCAGTTCTAGTGAAAGAAGCCCACAAATTGACGCTTGGGCAGCCTGTGACTGTTATCGGACCTCACTTTGTGGAGCGGCTCCTGAAGGGACCACCCGAGCGATGGATATCGAACGTTCGAATCACCCAATACCAGGTACTCTTATTAAACCTTCCACAGGTTCCATTTGCTAAACCGACAATATTGCTCCCAGATGATGATCCTCAGGAACCTGTACATGATTGCAGTGACCTGCTTGAAAGCATAACTGGGGTAAGACCTGACTTATGAGATGAGCCTTGGCTCAACCCAGACGCCACCCTGTACACGGACAGAAGCAGTTATGTCACAGAAGGCGTCAGGTATGAGGGAGCAGCGGTAGTTGCCGATGACACTGTGGTTTGGGCTCAGGCTCTCGGACAAGGGACTTCAGCCCAGAAGGCCGAGCTCATGGCATTAACTGAAGCTCTTAAATGGGCTCGAGGGAAAACTGTTAACATCTACACTGATAGCCGATATGCCTTTGCAACGGCACATGTACATGGAGCCCTGTACAAGGAAAGAGGACTATTAACATCAGGGGGAAAGGAAATTAAGAACAAGGAGCAGATTTTGGCTCTTTTGGAGGCTATCTGGCTACCTAAGAAAGTGGCTATTATCCATTGCCCCGGCCATCAAAAAGGGAAAGGAGCGGCAGAAAAAGGAAACCGCTTGGCAGATAAAACAGCAAAGGAAGTAGCCAGAAAACCAGTGGGGACTAACGTTATAATTGGTCCCCTTCTTGTGCCCCCCTTGGTACAGGCTCCAAACTATAGCCCCCAAGATATAGAGTTGGGGAAGCAACTGCACGGGAAGTTTGAAAATGGGTGGCTTTGGATTCCAGATGGAAGGCCACTCCTCCCTGCCGCTCTTGGCAGCCATTTAATCAATCAAATGCATAACGCTACCCATCTTGGAGGAACTAAGTTAATTGAACTGCTAAAAAGAGACTATTATATTCCTGGACTAACCTCAAAGGCTCGGGATGTGAGTGCACGATGCCCAATATGTGCACAGGTCAACTCTCACCCCATCCCAAAGAAAAATATCGGCACCCGATTAAGAGGACAAGCTCCTGGAGAGCATTGGGAAGTGGACTTCACAGAATTTGCCCCTGGCACTTTTGGATTTAAATATCTTCTGGTATTTATTGACACCTATTCTGGATGGACTGAGGCCTTCCCCACAAAGAAGGAAACTGCACAAGTAGTAGCTAAGAAATTAATTACAGAAATAGTGCCTCGATTTGGCTTGCCCTTATCATTGGGGTCTGACAATGGCCCGGCATTCATTGCCCAAACAAGTCAAATGTTAGCTAAGGTATTAGGGATTAATTGGAAATTACATTGTATTTACAGACCTCAGAGTTCAGGACAAGTAGAAAGGATGAATAGAACACTTAAGGAAACTTTAACTAAATTTAAGCTGGAAACTGGGGAGAATTGGGTGAGCCTTCTTCCTTTTGCTTTGTTACGGGCCCGGTGTACTCCACATATTACGGGAATTTCCCCTTATGAAATAATGTTTGGGAGACCTCCCCCTTTACTCCCTAAAATTGGAATTGAAAAGGTTACAATAAGTAATAACACAAGTCTCCTTAAGTCTCTACAGGCCTTGCAACAAACCCAAAATCAAGTCAAGGGCTTGATTAAAGCTACTAGACCGACTCCGGGGACATCACAACCTCACCCACAGCATCCAGGTGATTGGGTGTGGATAAAGAAGATTCAGCCTGCTAGCCTAGAGCCCCGGTGGGATGGTCCGTTTCCAGTAATCCTGACCACACCAACGGCTGTCAAAGTTGCAGGAAAAAGACATTGGATTCACCATACTCGCCTTAAGGCAGCTCAACCTCCCCCAGAAAAGGAGAAATGGAAAGCAACACCCACAGAGGATCCACTCAAGATAAGACTCTCGCGGGAATAATTGTGTTAGGGTTAGTTGTTATTACCAATGTACATGGGAACCCTCATCAACCTCAACAGGCTCAATGGGAATTGATTAAATCAGAAACAGGTATCTCCATATTAGTAAACCAGACTATGTACCAGCCTACATTTCATGTAGATTTGTGTAATATACTTGGGGAGGAATTAAATAAGCAAACAAAAAAACAGATGCTAGCAGGATCAGGACCGTGGTGGGGCTGTGGAGTTAAAAATTATGAAAAAGGGTATCCAACAAGTGCAGTTATATATGTGTCCTAGAGAAGATCAAAGCACTTGCAATAAGCCTAACCAATATTATTGCGGTCATTGGGGTTGTGAGACCATAGCCCCTTGGAAGAGCACAGACCCCTTTCTGACTCTTACACGACCTAGTCAGTCTTCCTGTGCCACAGCAGGGAAATGCAATCCTGTCGTTTTTACTGTCAAAAATTGGGAAGATCCATCTTGGGTGACTGGGAAAACTTGAGGATTAAGGTTGTATGTTTCTGGAGATGATCCCGGAATGTTAATGACAATACAAAAAAAGCCTGTCCGGATACCGTCGATAGCCATAGGTCCTGTCGGGTCTAATAATGAAGGGTTAAAGGACTTAACTCCTACCCAGTTAACAACTATTAGGAATACTAATAACATCTCTTAATTCCTTAGCTGAAGTAGTACTGCAGAATAGGAGAGGTTTAGATCTCTTATTTCTTAAGCAAGGAGGTTTGTGTGTAGCATTAGGAGAAACTTGCTGTTTTTATGTTAATCATTCTGGTATTATTAGGGATAGTTTAGCATTAATTAGACAGAGGTGAAGGATAGAAATAAAAAATTAAGGCGGGGCAGTAACTGGTATGAGTCTTGATTTAATGAAAATTCCTGGCTAACCACGCTATTGTCAGCCATAGCAGGGCCATTAATTATGCTGATATTATTATTAATTTTTGGACCCTGCTTACTAAAGTGGCTTAGAAGTTTAGTATAGTCTCACATGACCGGGGCAAAGATTTTAATTTTAGGAGTACGGCCCCGACGAGTTGGCCGAGAATTCCAACTTCTGACTCGAAGATTGAGTCACTGTAAAGAAAACCAGTGGGGAATGTAGTGACCTCACCTTTAGAAACAATAGGTTAAGGATAAGACATGGTACGTGCTAACCGCCATGTCTCACTTCTAGTTAGTTATCTGCTAAAAATTTATTGACTAAAGGGATTTACTGGCCGGATCACTGCCTATAGGTACAAAATATTTTAACAATGATGTATTCTGCTTCTGTACCCCGGCTTGCTTACCCACCTCTTAGTTATCAGTTAATGAATGGAGGAGATATAGTCTTTTGTGTAAAGATTAAGGATGTGGGGGATGGAATCGAGGGTTTAAAACCTTTGTGCCCCTGCGTCTCGGGGCTGCTCCTTTGCAAGGACAGCCGCCGGCTAATAAACTGTCTCTTGGACTAGAGCACTCGAGTTGGGCCTGGTTATTTCGGTCACAACAGGTACAAGAGTTAATAATGAACATTTACACCACATAGAGATGGTATGTGGAGGACAAGGTAGCCATAATGGGTTCTGTGGTTTTCTGCTCTGGTGCAGTGGATTGTGCCCTGAGGGGTCTGGAGAAAAAACTAATTACTCTGACATTCTAAGGGTATGTTATCTTAGATGCAAAAAGACAATAAACAGGCTTCAAGGTAAAGATCAATCTTCGTCAAGAAAGTTATAGGCCCAGGATGTGACTACCCACCATGACCTGCTTTTAGTTAGAAATTCATACTGGCCTCCCTTGTATGTGGCTTTTTTTTTTTTTTCGTCCACTAAAAAAAATATATATATATAGAATTACTATAAGATTTGAGAGAAAGGTACAGTTTAAAGAAAATTCAAGTGGGTCAGTGTTTTCATGAGCAAACAAAGCAGGACTGTGCGTAAAGGAAATAATTACTGCTCTGGACTTCAAAGTGGATTCAGGATCCTGTTCCCTTGGAACAAAGAAAGTTAATATAGATATGGAATGTTATATCCAGAAATGCCTCATCAAAATCTTTGTATCTTAGCTGGAAATCAAAGTGTCTTCTCTAGGTCAAAGCGATTTAGATCTATAACAGTGAAATGCTCTTCTCTCTGAGTCTGCCTTAATTCCAGCCTGCATTTCTCCCATGGCCTTCAGGCTAATAGCCTCTGCTATAGATATGCTAATTAACAAAGGAATTCTGTTTGAGGGTTGAGTATTTTGGAAAAAAAATGGCCTTTTGTCAGAAGGTGCCTCTCCTGAAGAAGTGGGGAAATACGTACAAAATAATGACTGTTTTTCAAGATTTACAGGAGTAGAGCATCCTACTTTCAGATACTCCCTCTTGCAAGAGAATTGTAACTCTGTGCTTTCAATAAATCCTATCACTTTACCTCTTCTTTTATGTCCGTGTTCTCATTCTCTGGGTTCGCAAGGCAACAAATTTTGTACAGCTACAATTAACGAGCACACCAAAAACCTTACAATATCTCTTGGAGACTCATCCAGAATCCCTAGGAGAGGTAAGCTTTCTCACCGTTCTTTAAAACTCACTCCCTTAAACTCTACCTGTCTCAAGGCCTCCATTAAATCTCTTGTAAGTCTAAAAACATCAGGCCTCCATCAGCGAGTTAAGAATGAATAGCGCGGCTGCCTATCTTAAGACTCAGAGGTTAGGCTTTACAGAAGGGAACTGGTCAATTCCCTTGGCATTTCACCGGGGCATGTTAACTTCCTCTCACCTATCTTCTTTTCACGGAGGACTCCAGGTGACGTGTATTTGTGAAGAATCTGCAGAAACAACTGAAGGGTCTTGACCATGGCTGTGGGCGCCAGGTCTGGCTGGCCCAAGGTCTGGCTGTGATCCAAAGTCTGGCTGTGATCCAGGCTTGCGGCTAGGAATAGGACTCTGGATTTAGAAAATATGTAAACGTACTTCAGCTTATTGTATCACTCATGTGGCTGAATGCCACTTTTCTACTCTGCTATGTGAAGAGCCATACAGTCCCCTGGAAAACAGAAGAGGAAAGCAGAATGGGAGAACAGAAGTTGAGCACAAGAAAGGGGAGCAGAAAGGGGAGAAGAAGTGCGTGCAAGACTGTGTGCCCCATGCAATAGACTTCACTTCCCAATAGAACTGCACTTCCCAATAGAAGTGTGCTCCATACAATAAAGTTGATGCCTGCCATTTCTTTCTCATGCCTGCCTCTTGTGCATTCTTCCAACTGGGTGTCTCACTATCGAACCTTCCCTTCTCGGTCAGCAATACTGCTGATACTTGGCATAATGGACATGATCTGCTCGGCCCTGACAATTGATGTAGTCAGCAGGA
>NW_011919295.1:0-2430 GCF_000151845.1 Pteropus vampyrus | reverse complement strand
TGGAAATTCCAGCTCAGAGTTCTGGACACATGGACCTGTGTGATGGTAGAGGCCCTTTGCCCCTGACACCTCTTCCTCTGAGCTGTCTCCTGGTATGTCTGTCCACTGGGAAAGGGACCATCTGGGCACAGGCATGGTGACTAGTTCCTTTGGCCTTCCCTCAGCTGGTAGCGTCTACCCAATCAGTGTGGGTTTGCCTTAGAGATGGCAGCTTCTTCCATCTTGTGAGCCTCCTTCCTCCCTCCCTTCCTGGACCACCCCTCTCCCTGTACTTGAGAATTTTGTCAGGCACACAGTAGAGCACCTTGTTATAGGGTAAGGGGTAAACACCTAAGGTGCACATGCCTAGAAATAATAAAAGTCAATCTCGATTCATTCCAGTTTGGAGACGAGCAGAGAAGGGGGTGGATCAGGAACTAGTGTACCTCAGAACCCCGAGACACAGCACAGCTGGAGCAGTGCCTCCCCATCCTGGCTGCTGGCCTCACGAGTGTGTGAGTGCCCAGCACCTAGTAGGGCCTCAAAGTATTATTGAAAAGTGGAAGGAAGGAAGGAAAGAAGGAAGGGAGGGAGGAAAGAAGGGAGGAAGGGGCATAGGGAAGGCTTGGGGTGGCACCTACTTAGGAGGTTTGCTAATTGTGATATCAGTCTGCTCCTACATAATCTGTCAACGCTCTTGGCAATATAGATGCGTATCATGGGAGAGATCAGTCTGGAAGGTTGGAGGAGTGCATATGAAATAGTGGTGGTGAGAGAGGAAGCGAGGTTTATTAACTGAGCAAACATTTATTGAATGCCAGGCCCTGAGGCCACAAAATGACTGAACATGGTCTTTCTCAGGGAAGTAAATAGAGTGCAGTGAGGCAGGTGCTGAAATAGAGGTGGGAGAGTCCTGTGCTCCCAGACTGCTTAGGAGGACTGAGTTTCTCACGAGTGTCGTCACGTTATCATAGTGCCATTCTCGGATCTCAGTGCCAAGCAGATCTTTGAGATTCACCCTTGTTTTACCATGAGGAAAAGGCCCACGGCGAGTCAGTCGCTCGCTGACACCAGAGTCCTGCCCTGCACCCACGGTGTTTTTCCGTGGGCCACATTGTTTGCGATCTGGTCAGTGAGATGCATATTGGCTAAGCTTTTGGAGAAGACATTGATTTTCATTTTCAGAAGCTGGATTTAACTGCTAGAGGAAAGAAGGTTCTAGCTCCAACTTTGTGCTCAACCTGCTTTGTTTCTAGCATGTCCTGGCTGTCAAAAGGATATATTCTCCCCTCTTGGTGTCAGGACCTTGCAGCATGTGGATGCAGCTGTTGTTAGCACCAAACGACAAAAGCAGTAAGGCTGGGATTTTTCGTGAATGAAGTTGGTTCCCAAAGAGAGACATGGAAGAGACCCAAAAAGCTGTTACAGGTTACATTTAGTCTGTTGTCTCAGAAGTGGTTATGAACTTCTTTTTTAAAAATGTCCAGTTCCTAATGGTGAGTCCATGGTGCCAAGTAAAGAGCATTTTCCACCAACGGGATGCTAGAGAGGTGATAAGCTTTTTGCTTTGCCCAACACAGTTCGGCCAGCCTCAGTTGGAGATGTTTGTGATGCAGCATGGCCCTGCCTTCTGCACGCCACACCCCATCCCATAGCGCGAGGACAAGGCATCCTCACATCTTGGTCACAGCCGGGTCACCTGTATTCTATGGTGCACACACTTCCCATCCTCCCTTGAAGTCATTCTTGTCCAGCAATTATCAGCAAGTGCGAGCTTCTGTGCGACAGAAGGAATAGATGTTAACTGAAGCAGCTGAGTGATGGAACTGATGCTTGAGTTTATTCTGACTTAGATCCGGCCTTGTTTGAAATTGCTTTATACCGAGAGCCTGTCCCACTCTCTTGAGCTGCCCTTGGGGTTTCTCAGACAACCATGGATAAGATACCAGCGTCAGTGAATTCATTTGGGACCATCGTACGACAGATCTGATAGCCCCCCAGAAAATCGAGGTTAAATTATATTGGCCAGTTAGGCCTAATGTCTGTGGCCCCTAGTGTAACTAATTTTTCATTATGGCTCTTGTGGTAAATATTTTAAACGCAAGATTTTATGGGTTTAGGAAACATGTACACCAGTCTGGCAGTTAGTCTTGATGTCGGATCGATGCCAGTCCCTCCACCTTGACTAGGCGGTGAGGCCCGCACCCAAAAGGGGGTGGTCCCAAACTGTTGGTTTCAACTTATCCAAAGTCAGTTGTCCCCGCGTTCCCACGGCTTTGCGTTGTCCAGTTTCGATTAAGTGGAGTCGACGCAAACAGAAAGTATTAAATGGAAAATTCCAGAAATAAATAATTCCTAAGTGGAAATTGTGCTCGGTTGAGAGCTCATGAAGAAATCTCATACCATCCTGTTCCGTCTGGGATGTTAATCATTCACACTGCACATGTTACC
>NW_011919294.1:0-1313 GCF_000151845.1 Pteropus vampyrus | reverse complement strand
ACTGCAAGATGGCAGACTAGGTGAATGTGTCTTTCCCCTCCACACACAACCCACTTCAAAACTACAACCAAACTACAGAACAAACCATCATTGGGGAATCACTGAAATCTAGCTGAAATAAAATCCTTACAACTACAGAAGCACAGAAGAGGCCCACTTTGAGATTGGCAGAAGGGGTGGAGATGCAGAACAGGCTGGTCCCACACTCGCGTGTAGCAGTTGAAAATCAAGAGGGATATCTCAGCTGCGGAGGTCCCCCTGTGAAAAAGTGGGGTCCCAGCTCCACACCAGGCTCCCCAGTCCAGGGTTACAGTGCCAAGAAGAGAAGTTGCCACAACTCCTGGTGGTGAAAATGACAGGATATTGTGGCTGAGTGAGACTGAGGGTGATTAGAGTCTCAAACATTCTGCTTAAGGCATCAGCATGCAAACTTACTCACTGACAGACTCCTCACTCTGAGCACTAACACGGGGGCAGCAGCTCAGAAGGCACCAGGGACATAAGGGGAGGACTGAGTTGTCTGGCTTCAGGGAGGGGGCTGGCAGAAGCCATTGTTCTTTTGTTGAGCCCTCCCCACTCCCAGTGTGTAGCTTTCTCCCAGACACATGTGCTGGCAGAAGCCATTGTTCTTTTGTTGAGCCCTCCCCACTCCCAGTGTGTAGACACAGGTGGCTGCCATATCTGAGTCTCCATCAACCTGGCTAACACTGGTTGCCTGGCCCTGGTGATTCCCTGAGACCCACCTCACCCAACTTGTGGGTCCACCCAAGCCACTTGCAGTAAATTTTCCATACAATAGGCCTGTCTTGGCTCATACTGTAGACTTTGCTAAAATCTCTCAAAGATTCACCAAATCCAACAAGCAGCACCTGGCCTAAGCATGCCCCACACCTCTTGCTGTAAAGCCTCAAGCCCAGCAGGTGTGGCAGCTGACTTCAGTTTGCAGCTTAGCCTCTCAAGTCACCTCAAAGCCCAGCATGGGTAAGAGCCATCTGCAAATTGCACATGCTAGATGGCCACAGGTAGGACACAGGCTGCAGCTGAACTTGGCCTGTGGCAGGGCCCCTCCTAGGAGGCCCTGACCTGCATGCCCGGTGGCCAGCTTTTGTCTGAGCTGGAGCACCACCCAGGACCACATCTGAGGACAACACGACCAAAGGGCACACTGGGCAGGCACTAGAGTCCTGCTAAAGTGAATTCTGCTCCACAGGGTCAGCCCCTGCACAACAGCTCCTCCACTGTAGTTACGGCCAGTCATCACAACCAATCAACCTGAGGGTAATTCCCTCACACTGACATGCAAACAGCAAACA
>NW_011919293.1:0-1705 GCF_000151845.1 Pteropus vampyrus | reverse complement strand
TCACCATGCCTGGCACATTGATAGTGCTATAATGGTGTTACCTATTATTATGTTACCAAGTTTTCCCTTTTAAAGTGAAATTCTGTTTTTATTTGATATCTGAGATTGTCTATCATAGTTACATAGTCCAGTTTTTCTGAGATTATTCAATTGTTTTGCTTATTTTAAAAGCCTTAAAATATAATTTCTAGTTTATTTTGGAACATGTATACTCACTACACTTAACCCATTAGCTAAGGATCTTTTGGCATAATGGTTGTTGTCAAACATCAGCATGCATGAAAATTACCCAGAGAAGTTAAGTAAAATACAGATTGCTGGGCCCATTCTCAAAGTTTCTGACTCAGTAGATCTCAGGCGATGCCTGATGTCAATGCCAAGCTGATTGAGAAGGTGTCAGTGGTGAGACGCCCAGTTGAAAGAATGCACTAGGGACCAACATGAGAATGAAACAGCAGGCACCAATTTTATTGTGGGGAGAGTGCTTCTATTGTGGGGAACATGCTTCTGCCCCATTAGGGGACCACATGGACTTTATATATGTCAGAGAACAGTGTGGCATTCTGCCACACTTGCATAATAAACAATAAGCTGAATCATGCTTACATATGTTAGGCACAGGCACCCTACTACACTAATGTAACATTCTAAATCCGGGGTCCTATTCCTAACTGCAAGCCTGGACCACAGCCAGACCTGGAACCCATACCTGAGAATTTGCATTCTAACACTGTCTAATGTGATACTGATGCTTCTCTTCTGGACACTACGCTTGAGTACCATCATCTTACCAAATGAAATGTAATATTTCTTGGGAAAAGAAGTTTTAAAATGTAAATACTAAATTTATTTCTCTCTGTATATACACATATGTATATTACAGATATATAATTTGTTCTCATCATTTATCATGTAGTTAAAAGGTAAGACATTAAATAATTATGTAAGTACAAGTATCTAAGATGTTTAACATTTGTGTAACATTTTTACATGAGTTTCCAATGTTGGAATGTTTTTTAAATATATTATTTCATAATCATGAGATTTTTATTTTCTCAAAATCACTAATCAATCAACTTGTCTTTATGTGACAGGTCTCTTTGTGGTCATTCCTCATTCAGGGCAAGGAAATGTCCTGGATGTCCTCTTTGATGCCCATTTTTCCCGTTTCTCCCTGGTAAAGCTCAGTTTTAAAAAAATCAACAAATAAAATAATACTTTTTCTTGGTTCCAAATGTGATTTGGATGTGTGTATGATATTCGCTTAGATTTTCTTTTTAAAAGTGGTATTACTTTTGAAATAGTGAGCTTATATTTTGTAAATGAGTTTTTCTCACCGCAAGTTGTGCCTAGGTTAAAATGCAGGATAACATTTAAAAAATACTCTGCCAGTTGTTGTAAAACTGGCAGTCGGTGCTCATAAGCATAATTGAGTCTCTAGTTTTACCATACATGGTGCGTTTGTAACCAGTACTTATCATGTCCTTTATGAATGTAGGAGGGAAATAGGATTTGAAGTATGCAAAACTGGGTGTTTCAAGCAATAAAAACAGGTTTAAACTGATACTGACTTTATTATATTTTCTTATGTTGCTGAAAATGTAGATGTGCATTATTAAAGTAGCCACATCCTTAAGAGATAGTGTTGACTCGTTATAACTCTTTGTTAATGTATACAGTGTCCAAATATATAAAATAATCTTGA
>NW_011919292.1:0-2451 GCF_000151845.1 Pteropus vampyrus | reverse complement strand
GGATTAGAATTACCCTCTCATCTTCTATATACATATGTGACTCCAGCTCTGAGAGGGGCCTAATGACTGGGGGTGGGGGGGGTTACATATCTGATGCTTAGTAGAGCTGAGACTAGAGTGGTATTGTCTGCT
Source organism: Pteropus vampyrus (assembly GCF_000151845.1). Taxonomy (NCBI): domain Eukaryota; kingdom Metazoa; phylum Chordata; class Mammalia; order Chiroptera; family Pteropodidae; genus Pteropus; species Pteropus vampyrus. The sequence continues at coordinate 2,319 of NW_011919292.1, read as the reverse complement.
CAGTGTTGAGTAGGTGGAGTTTTCTTGAAGTTCTTACAATACTGCATGTGACTAGAAACATTCTTCTTGTTTAACCCATAGGCTGACTCCTACAGGTCACTTCTAGAGAAGTGACATTAAACCTTTTCCCAGTTAAGAGAGGCATTACGGATTGGGAAATGGTTTTGGGAACCATTGGACCTAGGTTTTGATATTGGCTCTGTTGCTGCATTTAATATTGGTTAGAATATTTAACCTCAATGAGCCCCAGCTTCTTATGTGCTAAACAATGAAATTGGATGGGAAGGACTTTGTGATAACTTTCAGTCATTTGGTTAATTTTTCCTAAGGGGCAACTTTGCTCCTCTCTTCATAGGGAGTTTCTTGTTTGTTAAATGTATTTAATGCCTTCTCTTATGAGTCGCTGAGAAAAGTCAGTACTTGGTTGTCACTGCTGTGGAGACCACAGTTGAGTTGGATTTTCATTCTAACCTGGTGTTGAGTTAGCTGAGCTAATGTCTTGACTTAATAAATTATTTGCCTTCAAATGACCCGATAGTGGGATCCCACCAAATGGACTCCTCTTCGTACACTGGCCCAATTGTCCAGAAAGAGGACACCATTCCATGAAACTCATATAATGTTCATTCATAGAAATCTTATTTTAATGAATGCGAACATACTTCCATCACATATGAGAGTATTACTCTCCAACAGTATTTCCTATTTTGAAATATAACATATTTTATAATTGGCACTCAAACTCTACCTTAAAATGTTTCTTAAAAATATGGACTGGCTATATTTTTATAAGAACTCATACATTTGAAGTTTATATATACCACTGAATATGAATTGTTTCCTTAATATAGGAAATACTTATAAATTGCTTTGGAGTATGTAATTAAGACTCACCTTCTAAATATATAAAATAATTTCCTCATGTACTTAATTTTCAGAAAGAAATATCTTATTTTAAAAATATGTTCAGGCAAAATATCTCATAAATGTTTTATTGTCTAAAAACAGAAACAGGTGTGGAAAAATCCAGCTTAGCCCTCATATGTTAAGAAGTTTTGGCCTGCGTAAGAAGACACATGCCAAAAAAATGTAGCTCAAGACTCTACAGATGGTTAAGGATGAGAATTGAACTAAAATCTTCTTGTAGTCAGAGACAGTGAATTATGCTGACTTAGCACTGGCTCCATACAGCAATCAAGACTCGCATCTGTGTGAGGTTGACTCTAATCAGAGGGCTATGTTGACAATTCCAATGAGAATTATTTGGATAACAGAGAACAGTGTAGAAGAAGAGAGAATGGGATTCTCAGTACATCTTTTAGACATCTTAGTGTGGACTGAGCTTTAAAAGGCATCTTTGGCCAAAAAGGAAATGTATATGTGTATGAGCAGGGTATGGATATCTTTTAGTTGGTTTTATATTTGGTTGTACCACCTTTTGGCTCTACTAGGCACACAATTTCAAAACTAAAATATGACATTTCTAAAAATAAACTCTCCTCCAAAAATAATAATGTCGGTCTCCTATGTGGAGTTGGATGGTATCTGGGCTGGCTTGGTTGGTTGGTTGGAACATGGCCACTAGTGCAGCAATAGGTCTCATGTGCCAGTTGACTTTACAGCATTCCACAACTGCATTCTGTACACTTTGTCCTAGCCAATCATTCCACTGATGTGTAACCCCAAAAGAAGTCATCTTAGAAAGTGCAGATGGATTAGCATAAATCTGTCACCATTGTGAAAAAATAAAACTAAACATTTTACCAATGGTAGGTGTGCCATCAAAATATTTAACTGATTGACTATAACACATAAAGCATAGTGTGGTGTAGAGAATTAATGATTTTAAATCCTGCTCTCTAGGAACTCACAGCTAGTCAGGTAAGTAGGAAATACACAGATACACATGGAGGTATATTACCTTACAAGAAAGTGATAGATGTCTGCTTTGTTCAAATTTGCAAATAATGTACTATGGGTATTTAGGAAAGAGTGATTCTTTTCAACTATAGCAATTAGTTGTTTTTCCACTCATAATTTTGCAAACCCTAGTGTTAAGGAGAAGGGAAGAAAAGTATTATTTATTGAATCCTGACAATGGATGAGAACTTTATAAGGTGCTTTTATGTCATTTTATTTAGCGTTCACAACAATCTTTCACAGTAGATAGGGTAGATTTATTCCTGATTTAGAGAGGAGGAAAGTAAGATTCAGAGAGATTACGAAACTTATTTTAAGTCACGCAGTAAGTGGTAGATTAAGAATTTAAGTCTGTTTAAATCTGTTTTACTGAAAGTTTATTGTCTTTCAGCTGTGTTG
>NW_011919291.1:0-1064 GCF_000151845.1 Pteropus vampyrus | reverse complement strand
AATAACCCTTTAATAATTTTTATTTGTCAACCATCTACCCGGTGCTAGGCACCGTTCTAGATGCTGGGGTTATAGCAGTGAACAAAAATAAAGTTTCTGCCCTTGTGGAGTTTAGAGTCTAGTTGAGGAGAGACAGACAGTGAACAGACAAAAAAAAAATATATATATATATATATATTTAAATAAAAAAAATATATAAAAAATATATATATTTAAATAAAAAATGTATATATGCTGGTAAGTGCTGTAGAGAAAAATAAAGCAGGGTAAAGTGCATAAAGAATGATGGCATAGGCTGGGCATTTGCTATTTTATGTGAAGTGGTCACAAAAGGCTACTTTAATAAGGTGATATTTGAGCAGATACCTGAAAAAAGTGAGGGTTTGTATTAGTTATCTTTTGCTGCCTAGCACAGTACCTGAGCAGCTTAAAACAAACATTTCATAGTTTCTGGGGTTCGGGGAAGGCTTCCTGGAGGACATGACATTTGAACAAAGCTTTAGAACCGAAAGATGGGATCGGGGAGCCGAGAAGAGGGTGAAGACTGAGCCAAGTCAAGGAGGAGTGCTTAGAAGGTCGGGATTGCAGAGAGTTCCTGCTTTGCTGCTGCTTCGACATTTAATTAGCCCCCCTCTGCCATGCTCACGCTGCCTCTGTACCTCTCCTCTCCAGGGCACCATTAACTTGGGTACCAGTGAGAACAAGCTCTGCTTTGACCTTCTGTCCTGGCGGGTAAGCCCCGGTGCCCCTCTGGGTGACATCACCAGCTCCAGGGGTTTGTCTTCTCTCGGACTCCCTGGGATGCTTCCCCCACAAGAGCCTCTTGCTTGCCTCAGCAGCCCTGGCCTGGGAGTCAGGAGTCCAGGTTCTAGATCTGCCTTCGGGGCAACTTTCTATGTGGTCTTGGGCTGGTCACTTCCCTACCCTGATCCTGTTTCTTCATTTCTTCAGGCTCTTCCCTTCACTCAGTCCCTCCAGCCAGCTGGGTCCCTGCTTTCAGGGGAAACACTCAGTGGCGTACGGTCAGTATCGAACAACTGGCTCGGGGTGCAACACTGATTTGA
>NW_011919290.1:0-1296 GCF_000151845.1 Pteropus vampyrus | reverse complement strand
TTCAATTTACTCAGTACTACATAATCTTATCCCGATTGTCAATGATATCCATCCTTTTAAGCTCCATATTCTATTCATTATTACAAGAATTTTGATTTAAAAGTCCATTAAAATAGAAGTGTATTTTTTATACAGTTGCTTTATAGAATCAAAAAGTTAGTGTTCTCCCTAAGTAATATCATTCTGGATTCTACATTCCAATCTGGTGTTTTAAGATAAACTGCTCTGAGATACCGAGCACGTATGCGGACTGCATACCCAAGACGTGTTAACACTGGGCGACTCTAATGCCAAGTCTATCAATGATACAACCTAAATTTTCAGTTGCCTGGAAATCTGCCCTGTTTTCTAGTTTGCCTATAAAGCAATCCCGGTTAGGAACTCTATTAGTCTTTATTTTAAAATATTTTGTTATTTTAATTTTATTTATTACTTAACAAATAGATAAAATGTAGTACATCTGTGCAATGGAATGTTATTTGGCCGTTAAAAAAAAAAGAAAGAAAGAAATACTGACACAGGCTACGACATGGATGAACCTTTAAAAAATTATGCTAAGCACAAGAAGTCAGTCACAAAAGACCACATATTGTACGAGTCCATGAGTGTGAAATGTCCAGAACAGGTAAATCCACGGAGGCAGAAAGCAGACCTGTGGTTGCTGCGGGGGTCGGACAGGGGAGAATGGGGGTGAGTATAAAGAGGTATGGGGTTTCTTCTAGAAATGCTGAAAATGTTCTAAAATTAGACAGTGGTGATGGTGGCACACCTTGTGAATATACTAAACACCACTGAATTTCATCCTTTAAAAGGGTGAATTTTATGGTGTGTGAATTACATGTTAATAAAGCTGTTATTTAAAAATGGCAGACCCAACAGAGAAAATTCAACTGTTTTATTTTTATAAATATTTAAAAGGTAAACTTTAGGTAAGGCATTTAACAGGCAAAGCAGGATGAGTGAGAACGATGTAGAAAGAGAACTGACTACGCATTTATCGATCACCTACTATGGGCCAGAAACTGCTCCAGGCAATGGAGAAACAGTGGTGAATAAGAACATATAAGCAGAGCATTTCAGGCCTCAGATTCTGTGAAAATTCTTTTGTTCTCTCCTTTTCACTGTGTAATCCTCGGGTTTCCTCGGGATTGCGCTTTGTCACTCAGTGCTGACAAATGAAATTCTGGGTTAAGTCTTGAGACAACGAGTCTCCCTAACAAAAAGTTGCTTAAGAAAAATTCTAGAGCGGAGAAGAGAGAGGAGAATGCAGGAGCAAAAGGAAGTGCAACTCTCATG